>NC_139623.1:75837318-75862318 GCF_964638095.1 Poromitra crassiceps | reverse complement strand
GGGAAGTGGTTGTTTATGTATTAATTTGAGAATGAGAAATGTGTTTGAATTCCAGCGAAGATCGTTTATTAAAGGAACACTCTGCCCATTTTCAACCAGCTTTGTATCATTAGAACATCAGTAGTATATCAGAAAACTGTAAACTGTTTTGAAGTCTGTCATTTAATTTGACAGTTATTGAGTGTTAAAGTGTGGACCAGTGACATCACTGGTCCACACTAACTCAAATTAATAACTCATTAACTCAAATCAACTCTCAATAACTGTCAAACTAGATGAATGATGAATAGTTTGACAGTTATTGAGAGTTGATTTGAGTTAATGAGTTATTAATTTGAGTTAGTGTGGACCAGTGATGTCACTGGTCCACACTTTAACACTCAATAACTGTCAAATTAAATGACAGACTTCAAAACAGTTTACAGTTTTCTGATATACTACTGTAGCCTGTACTACAAAGCAAGATTAGTGGTTTAGCGAGGTAACTTCAGGTTTAACCCTGGTTTAGCCGTACTACAAAGCAAGTTAACTTCTAATCACCATGGCAACTCATGCTGCAAAGCTAACCTGGTCCCGACCAGGTTAGCTTCAGAGGATAAGATCAAAATCCATGACAGACCCATATAATCGGCTCTCTGGAGTCACTCACCATTCATATAAGATCGCCATATGAAAAATAGATTGCAGTCAACTGAGAATAGAACAAGAAAAACAGTTGTGGCTCTGTAGGCTACATAATTAAATTAAGCCTACTTACCACTTTATGTCTTAACAGCTGAACGATGCGTGGAGAAATATGATCACTATTAATCACGCAGCGCATATCATACACGGAGCCTCAAATGGAGTGAGGGTGATATTCTCCTACATGCCAGAAAAGCCTATACATATAATATAGATATGGGATAAATATGGGATAGCCCCAATAGGCTACTAAATATGCAGGCTCTTGCATGTTTCAGCTGGAACTGTGCCCTGTAGGCTGTATGCCAATATATGAGCAAAAATAGGCTAGTTTTTATCAATGAAAACTATGCCCGCATCGTCTCAATTCAGTTCAGCAGTTTTCTCTTTTATATTAGGCATCAGCATTATCATTATTTTATATATTAATTATTCGATAAGTGCAACTACACACATAATGAGTGATAGAGATCATTATTCATTGAGCATGCGTTTCTAAATCTATGGTCTAAAATTTAGGTTTACAGATTGTGGAAATTTATAGGCTGAGATTACACATTTAGGGGACAGAAATCGCTGATCAAAGTAAATCAAATGACTGATGTGATGTGAATACAAGCGGCAGCTTTAGCAGTCCTTCAGCAGATTATATCCAACGCGGATTTTCATTCTGACATAGGTTACATTAAATATCCGCTAAAACTCTGATCACGCACTGCGCTTTCATTGAATGAGGAAATGGGTGTGGGCGTTGATCAACTCAGCTGTTCATATTGTGATTGGCTAGCTCACCTCTTTCGCGTGGACGCGCGCCTGTGCACGAGCGAAAAACGTGCGCGTGCACAGGCAGATCCCATAAAGCCAGCTTCAGTTATCGAGTAGAAAACCAGCGTCGTAGTATCGTTAAACTAGATAGCTTTGATCCTGTTCAGTCAAACCAGATCAAAGTGACAGATCGCGGGTCTGTTAAGATAGCTTCGTAGTACAGGCTACTGATGTTCTAATGATACAAAGCTGGTTGAAAATGGGCGGAGTGTTCCTTTAAAGGACGGGAGACTGTCCCTTTATGCATTATAGGTGGTTTTGCACCGTATAAACTAGATTCTCTCGAACTTTTGGCGAGACTTGGAGAGATATCTAACCAGAAAGCAATGAAATCTCTTTTTAAAATGTGTTATCATTAGGGATGTTCGATATTGGCTTTTTTACCGATATCCGATATCCGATAATGTCCAACTCTTAATTTCCGATACCGATATCAACCGATATCAACCGATACCGATATAAGCGGGCTTTTTTTCCACCAAAATTTCATGTAACAAGTTACATAATGTAGCTTAATGTAGCTGAAGAGTTTAATATATAATATGTTGTGTTAAAGTTGTAAGTGTTAGAGAAGCGAGCTTGTGACCAGAAGGTCGTCGGTTCAATCCCCGGGACCGGCAGGATAAATCTGGGTGGGGAAAGTGAAAAGGCAGCGCTTGCCCCTCCCTCATTACCACCACTGAGGTGCCCTTGAGCAAGGCCCTTAACCCCAACCGCTCCAGTGGAGCTGCTCAGTGGCCAACAGATCAGACTGTGGTTGTACTGGTCAGCTTCCAGGTATGAATGTGTGTGTGAATGTGAACAGGGCACTCCTGAAAAAGACAGCATTGCTCTCAGTGAGACTGTATTAAATTTTTTTTTTTTTTTTTTATATATATATATATATATATATATTGGCATGAAAACCGATACCGATATTTTCCGATATCGATTTTTTATGCTAATATCGGCCGATAATATCGGTAGGCCGATAATATCGGACATCCCTAGTTATCATCATCGTCGTCATCGTCGTCGTCGTCGTTGTTGTTGTATGTAACAGGCCTTTTGTGTGTGTGTATGAGTATGCGTGTGTGTGTGTGTGTGTGCGTGTGCGTGTGTGTGCGTGTGCGTGTGTGTGTGTGCGTGTGTGTGTGTGTGTGTGACAGAGAGAGATAGAACAAGTGAGAACGAGAGAGAAAAATAAACAGAGTGTCACAACACAACTTGACTGTGAGTGTTAAACCTCGGTCTCTCTTCTCCAGTCTCGGGTGGGAAGCCGAAATGAAATTACTTCTCCCTGCAATATATCGCCAATCTGACTCAGCACCAACTTATTGTTCTTTTCTCTTCATTTCTATTGCTCTCTAGTTACCTTTTACTATCCTCCTCTCTGCCTCCTCTTCTTCTGCGGGAACGCTGCACGATTTCAACATAAGGTCCCAATTCTTATCTGTCATTTTCCACCTCCCCCTGCTGGCCCTCCCTCCCTCCCTCCACCCTCTGCCGCGTCGTTTTCTCCCCCTGTGTTTTAGTGCTGTTGATGGGTGGACACACCGCAGCCACAGAGGGGCCATTCATTCACACAGCACAGTGTGAAGCCAGGGCGCACACCAGAGAGAGAGGGATTGAAGCATTCACAGCTCCGCATCCTTCTGATCCCTCGGCCAAAAGAAAAATGTCCCCTTGGGCCACAGCCTCCTCCCACGTGCGCGCATGCCTGTCTGTCTGTGTGTGTGTGTGTGTGTGTGTGTGTGTGAGCAAGAGAGTGTGAGGGAGGGAGAGAGAGACAGAGAGAGAGAGAAGGATGGGGTTGGCCAACCTAAATCACGGGCAGGCATTGTTCCAAAGTTAGCTCCTTTGGGGCAAACAGACAAGCCAGCTCACCACAGCTGACAGAAGAAGTGATGCCTGGGATATTTTTCTGCAGGTGTCAGAGCTGAGAAACCCTCCTCTCAGCAGAGACCGCTTCTGTTATTGCGTGCTGTGATGTTGACTCTACCAGGGTTGTGATCAATTGTCTTAATTTGTACACAAGAAGACAATTGCTTCTGTGTAATGGCTGTATGACTATGGATGATTGAACAGATGGAGGGGCTGCGCACAGACAACGCTAACAAACTTGATCCTATAGCTGCATTACACAAAGTAGCCATGGCTGTTTGTTCAGCAATGTGCTTCCATCAGGAGCAAACACATCCCAGTCACTTCTTTGATCATTTACAGCCTCTGCTTTTGGACACACACGGGCGTCGCCAATCATGACAGGCGTCCAAAAGATGTCAGATTATTTCTATGATTCAATTAATATAATTTCTTGGTATACAATATAACTCCCAGCGAGCACAAAACGTTTTTTCAACGTTGATTTTTAGTTGAAATTTGGGTTATATTGGGTTTGAACGTCTAAGACCTAATTTCACCCTCTTTTCAACCGGCTAAAATGCGGTTACAACGTCAACGTGTAAAAAAACACAATTTGGTTCATCATATTGTTAAAACATTTGTTGTAGCTTGGAATAGAGGCAATATTGATAGTGTGTGAATTGGCATTTGTCAATTTTATTGTGTAACTGAGAGTTGAAATCTGGTCTATACGAAAACTACATTTCAACGCATTTTATGTCACATGAAATATCATAAATATGGGACTATATAGGCTATGTGGTGCCAGCAAAAAGCTTCCAGGACACAACTATGGTTAATAGTTTAGCGCAATACTATAAAATAATGAATTCAGTTCCTGCAGCAACGCGCATGCGCAAGTACTTACTTGCTAGCTATACTAACCGTGACTGACTAGACTAGACCAAAGCAAGTCTGCACCGGTCTGCACCAAGTGCGGAACGAGGTGCTCTGGGCAATGTTATGTTAACAGACTGTATACGAGGCTCTGTGTACCTCCTCAGTCTCTGGTGTTAAATGAAGTTAACCTCTGAAGCCATAGGCTACAGCCTATAGACAACACACACACACACACAACATAATTTTAGTCTGTTACATTAATATAATAGTCTTGTATACATCACATAAAATAACTTGTCCTCCCGATCGTCGACAATCATTTAGTCTACAAGTTGTGTGCGAGATATTGTATATATGTGCCCAGCTCTCTACAGAGTATAAGAAAATGTATAGCTCAGCGTGTAGAGCGGACTGGCTTGAATGTGGGAAAGCGTAGTCTCTTAAAACAGACTGTATCATCTACATCCGGCGAATGCAGCTATATACAGTCTGTACGTTACACCCCCAGAACATGCACAAGGAAGTTGGGGAAAAAAACCTTCAGACTGGAAGGAAGTTCTACGGAATCCGACCAATCACGACACGCGAATGCGGCATATTGGATTCTGATTGGACTAATGAGCGGAAGACCCGCCTTTCTGCCGGCATATTGGATTCTGATTGAAAAAACTTTCACTTTCAAACCTTCCTTGCACGTTTTTTCAACGTTGACCCTAAACGTTTTTTAAACGTCTTTTCAACCGAAAAATGCTCGCTGGGCTACGGCTAAAATAATAATCACAATTATTTATCATTATTGCACCTTTGGCATCTTGCATAAACATCCTGCACCAGACTTTTTAAATGAGATGAATGAAATCTTTACAATGCGCGCGCATGTGTGTGTGTGTGTGTGTGTGTGTGTGTGTGTGTGTTTAATGCATGCCCACACCCCAGGTCAGATTTGTCTGAAGATTTGCATGGCGGTGGGTTATGATCCGGGGAAGGTCATGGGCAGGTTGTACATTCCTGGAACCACCTGGAAAGTCCTGGAAACCACCTGGAAACTATCTCCCCAGGTCCAGTAGTGCTGAAAATTGACATGGTGATATGTTGTGATCCGAGGGAGGTCTTGGGCAGGTTGTAAAGTCCTGGAAACCTTCTGGACCTCCCCCCCCCCCTTCGATTTTCAATAAATGGTTTCTCCCTGCCTGGCTTGCTGTCTTGCCACGCCCCCAAGCCATGCAGAGAGCGGGCCCACGGAACAGCTAATCAGTTGATATTCCTGCAGTCAGCTGAGGGAAGGTCGGAGCTGCTGCCTTACTGCCAAAATGTCAAAGCGAACTAAGTCAGGCTGGCAGAAAAAGAAAGAGAGAGGAGAAAGAGAGAAGAGAGAAAAGAGGGGGCAACAGTTCCTCACTCCATTTTATATCAAGAAAGAAGGTGGGTCAGTGTGCTGTGCAGCATTGTCTGTGAATGGATCTGTATTTGGAAGGTGGGTGTGCTGTGCAGCATTGTACGGTGGCCCTGAAGTGCAAATCACAACCGCAAATCAGAAAACACAACGACAAATAAGAAAACACAACGACAAATCAGAAAACACGACAAATTAAAAAACACAACGACAAATAAGAAAACACAACAACATATTACTAAACACAATGACAAATAAAAAAACACAACGACAAATCAGAAAACACAACAACATTAACCAAACCACAACTACATTAACCCTCGCATGGTCTTCGGGTCAATCTGACCCGTTTTAGAATTTCAACATCAAGGAAAAGTATGTTAAAATATTTTTTTCTCTATGAAACTTCTTCTGCTTGGCTCATTTACTGTACTAAACATGTGATATGAAAATGGTACATTTCATGCATTTGCTACCCCCCCCTGCATCAACATATAACACCCATGGTCTTCGGGTCAATTTGACCCGGCCATTGAAAGTGGAGGCTAAAAGGGGTCAGAAGTGAAATTTAGACACTTTCTTTCTTTGAAAATGTTAGACATATTGGTATTTTCTAGTAAACATTGCATTCTGACACACACACACACACACACACACACACAATGAAAGTTCACTCAGAGTTGACAATATGTTTTGATACTTTTTTGCTATTTTTAGCTACAGGTCACCTCTCTTGCACCTGTGTGGGGTGTCCACCCGCTATGCTGACCACCCGCAATGCCGACCTTAGGTTTAGGCGTGGGGGGTGGGAGAGGTTAGGTTTTGGGTTAGGGTCTGGGGGAGGTTAGGTTTAGGCGTGGGGGGTGGGATAGGTTAGGTTTTGGGTTAGGGTCTGGGGGAGGTTAGGTTTGGCGTGGGGGCTGGGAGAAGTTAGCTCCAGCCGGTCCACCGACACGCTGCACGCCGCCTCGCTCATGAGCTGGTTCTGCTTGTGGGCTATCGGCATTGCGGCCTGTCGGCACTGCGGCCTGTCGGCACATAGACCCTGTGTGGGCGGAATTTTCTCGGAGAAACCCCGGGAAAGAGTTGTTGAGATAAGCATTTTTTGTTGCAAGTAGGTGGTGCTAAGGCGAATTGCAAGAAGTTTTATTTGTTGCCAGTAGGTGGCGCTATGCCGAATTGCCTGGAATTCAGCTCCCTGCACTCCGTTGGGTCCCCCTAAGCGCACTCCCCGAGTTTGAAGTTGATCGGACGAGGGGTTCTCAAGATAAACCACTTGTTGTGTTGCCAGTAGGTGGCGCTATGCCGAATTGCACGAAAACAGGTCACTGTTCTCTGTCACATACTCCTTAGTACACTCCTAAAGTTTGAAGTAGATCCGACCAACGGTTCTAGAGATCCGGGAGGAACACACAAGGAACACACGCACGCACAGGAACACACGTACGCACAGACGCACAGACAGACAGACGCACTGACAGCGACAATCTCATAATCTCCTCACGGAGATAATAAATAAACTTGAGTAGCTCTTTATTAAAATGAAGAACAAACTATGATTAGTAGGATTTTTGGGGTTTATAACGACTTTAGAATGGTTGAACATGAGCCGGGTCAAATTGACCCAAACGCCATCGGTGTGACTAAAAGACGAAGACCACACGAGGGCCAAACCACAACGACATTAACCAAACCACAACCACATTAACCAAAACACAACGACATTAACCAAACCACAACCACATTAACCAAACCACAACGACATTAACCAAACCACAACGACATTAACCAAACCACAACCACATTAACCAAACCACAACGACATTAACCAAACCACGACATTAACCAAACCACAACCACATTAACCAAACCACAACCACATTAACCAAACCACAAACACATTAACCAAACCACAAACACATTAACCAAACTTTTTTTTTTTTTTTTTTTTATAAAAAAAAATATATATATATATATATATATATAAATATATATATATATATATATATATTTTTAGACTTTTCATTTACAACTGTAAGGCAATCATCACAAGTGTATACAACTTCGACAAGCATGAACAGACACATGGCAGCACATTCACACATAATACAGGACAGACAGGGGGAAACACAAAAATATAAAAATGAAAATACAATTTAAAATAAATAAAACATAAGATGGCTAGAGACTTATTAAAGATAAATAGAGGTCTTTGGCAAAATTCGATTTAATTAATTTCAGGGACTTCATGTAGAGTTGGGTTTCATTAAAGTAGCAGGTAAAGATGGGTGGAGTTTTGATAAATTTGGCCTTATGAATAAAGAATTTAGCTAAGATTAGTAACACATTGATCATTAGGTCCAATTTTTTGTCTTCTAATATTACACCAAAAACAATACTATTGTAATAAACCTGGTTTGTTAAGTTTGTAAAGATAGCGTAATGCTGCCACCACCTTTTTTTCCCCGGTCTGGTCCGGTGTCAGATGAAGAGAATGCAACTGGAAACAGATAACGGTACAATCATATAGATTTTATTAAGACACCAATTCATTAAAACACCCCAGCAAAAGTCCCCACCCAGAGGTCAACTCCCAGTAAGCCCAGCGGCCCCCCTTCCTCCCAATAGCCAGTACTGCACGTGGATCAGGATGGCACAGCCTATCAGAACACTGCACACAGTAAAAAGCACGGCAACCCACTGCACACTATAGAACAGTATAAAAATGTAGGGCCATCAACAAGGAGCACAGCAAACATTAGGGTTGTGCTACAACCCAGGTTTTACGAGTGAGAACGAGAGCTCTCACTAGTGCCTAGTTCGCTGCGTACGCAGCATTATGGAAGACTGTCATTTTTGCTCAAAAAATTACTTTACATTAAAACCTGACCACGCCCCTTTAGGTGACGTGGTGCCCCCCTGGGGCTGACTGGGCCTCCCACCTCGCCCCCGTGACTACGTCACGGCCAGTCAGCCCAGGGGCCGCCACTCATTTCTTCCAGCCAGCTGAGATCCGACGCACCCAGAGACGCATCGACGCAGCAAGGCTGGGTAGTGAGAGCTCTCGTTCTCACTCGTAAAACCTGGGTTGTAGCACAACCCTAATGTTTTACTTCGTTTCGAACTCAAGCTCTCACTAGTGCCTCCATTCAACCGACCTTGCTGCCGGGAGCACCCCACAGGGCGACCCGAAAGGCACCAGTGAACCACGGCCATATGGCAACGTTTATGCCTAACCGTCTGACATATTAGAGTGGCAACGATACTACTTTCTTGCCACCGACAGCACCGCGTGCGCGAACTGCGAACCGGACACGTCGAGACTGTAGTACCTGACGAAAGTGTGATGAGAGGACCATGAGGCCGCGGCACACATGTCCTCCACCGACACACCACGCAACAACGCAGAGGATGTCGCAACACCTCGCGTAGAATGCGCCTTGATACCCTCCGGGGGAACCTTGCCCACGGCAGAGTATGCCAACGCGATCGCCTCCACTATCCAGTGTGATAAGCGATCCTTGGAAAGGGGTCCGCCCTGGGCCCTTTGCCCAAAGCAAACCAACAGCTGATCTGTAATGCGTAATGAGCGCGTCCTGGCCACATAGGCCGAGAGCGCCCTTACGGGGCACAGCATGTGCAAACGTCTCTCCTCACCCGAACTGAACGGCGGGGGACAGAATGCCGATAAGTCTATTACCATAGACCTATAGCTGGCATTAATATTCTTGGGCTGGTACGCCGGGTTAGGTCGCAACGTAACCCTGCGCCCATCGTCCCCAAAAACCATACAGGCCTGCTGTACCGAGAGGGCAATCAGGTCACCGACTCTCTTCCCTGACGATAAGGCCAGCAGCAGCGCGGTCTTTAAGGACAGAACCTTCAAATCGGCGGAGTCCAAGGGCTCAAACGGATGACCCGTTAGCCCGTCCAGCACCGTAACCAGGTCCCATTTGGGAAAAACGCACCGCAACGGCGGGCGCAGTTTACGCGCCCCCTTCATGAAGCGCGAGACCAAAGGGCAAACCCCCACGGGGGTCCCTTCAATCCCCATGTGGCAAGCCGAAATCGCGGCTACGTACACCTTAAGCGACTGCGGGGACTGCCCCGCGTCAAGCAAGCTTTGAAGGAAACAGAGAACTGGACGCACGCTGCAGTTCACTGGATCCACACCCTTACTTGTGCACCATCGCGAAAAAACCCGCCACTTGTACGCATACTGAGTGCGGGTCGAAGCGGCCCTAGCACTCTGAATAGTGCGCACCACATTGTCAGGCAAGCCCTGTGCTAGCAACTGGTCCCGTTCAGGAGCCAGACTGCTAGCTTCCACCTGCCTGGGGAGGGGTGGAACACCTCCCCCTCCGCGTGGGACAGGAGATCGGCCCGCACCGGCAATGCCCACGGCGGGCCCTGCGCCAGGGAGACCAGGTCCGCAAACCACGTCTGCCTGGGCCAGAACGGGGCCACTAGAACGAGCCGGAGACGCTGTTCCCTCACCCTGTCCAACACCTGACGGATCAGGGGGATCGGTGGAAACGCATAGAGCCCCTCCCGTGGCCACGCGTTCGCCAACGCGTCATGTCCCAACGGGGGGCTGTCCTCCTGGATCGAGAACCACAATGGGCAGTGCGTCGCGCGCCGCGATGCGAAGAGATCGACGCGGGCACGACCGAACCTGGCCCAAATCTGTTCCACCACCTGAGGGTGGAGGCACCACTCCGTGTGACGGGGGTAGCCTCGAGACAGCAGGTCGGCGCCGTAATTCAGCCGTCCCGGCAGATAGACCCCCGACACTGACAGGAGACGGGGATACGCCCACAGGTGAATCTCCGCCGCTAACCGGTTCAAAGTCTTCGACCGCACACCGCCCTGTTTGTTCAGGTGGGCGATCGCCGCCATATTGTCCGAGCGAATCAGCACATGGCGTCCATGTATGACTTGCTGGAAATGAAGCAGAGCGAGGCGGATCGCCTCCAGCTCCAAGACGTTTATGTGGAAATGCTCCTGAGCTTCCCACCGGCCGTTCGCCGACAGAAACCCGCACACCGCACCCCAACCCCAGAGGGAGGCGTCGGTGCGAATCACTAGCCTGAGCGGGACCGGGCCCAATCGAGTGCCCCTCGATAGGTAACGGGGGTCTGCCCACATGGCCAAAGCCAGGCGGGCCTGACCTGTCATAGGCACCCTGCGATGACGGTCCCTGGCTGGATCCAAGCACAACGCAAGGAACCAGATCTGGAACGGACGCATGTGTAGTCTCCCCAGGGGGAGCACATGCAGTGCCGAGGCCATCAGGCCCAACATGACTGTGCACTGAAGCACTGACACCGAGGAGCATCGACTTAATGTCCTCGCTGTCCGCACCGTGCGCGCCTGTCGCTCCCGCGAAAGGCGGGCTCGCATAGCCCGGGAGTTCAACTCGAGCCCCAGGAAGATCGCCGTCTGTTCTGGGGCGAGGCAGCTCTTTTTCCAGTTCACCAGAAACCCTAAGGTTTGTAGGTGATCGGTCACCACCTTGGTATGTTTCGTGGCATCGATCCTCGAGCCGGCCACAATAAGAGCGTCGTCGAGGTAAAGGAAGATGCGAACCCCTCTCGCGCGGAGGGGGGCCAAGGCCGTCTCCACGAAAGCCGTGAAGGTTCGCGGGCTCAATGACATGCCGAAAGGCAAGACACAGAACTCGTAAGCCTTCCCCAGGAAGGAGAACCTCAGGTATTTCCTGTGTCTCTTGACCACGTGGACATGGAAGAACGCATCTTTCAGGTCCACGGAAGTAAAGAAATCCCCCTGTCTCAACGCGTTGAAGAGGTGGGGAAAAGAGAGCATTCGGAACGGGAGCTTCCTCAGCGTCTTGTTGAGGCGCCGGAGGTCCAGAACTGGACGCATGGAGCCGTCCTTTTTGGGCACGACGAAGTACCTGTGGTAGAACCCCGAGCGCACCTCTGCCTTGGGGACCGAGCGGATCGCCCCCTTGGCGAGGAGCGAAATGACCTCCTTGCGGAGTATGTCTATGGAGTCCCCCTCCACGACCGTATCGTGGGTCCCGTCGAACCTGGGTGGGGCCCTGGCAAACTGCATGGCGTAACCCTTCCGAAGGGTGCGCCGTAGCCACGGGGACGGGGAACACAGACGCTCCCAGGCCTCGAGCCTGTCGGGCAACGATGGTCTGTTTAGTATATTGTTGGGCACCGGGGGACCCGGTGCTTTGGTTGGGGAAGAAAAAGGGGGGGGCGGGACAAACGAGGCTAAGCCCCCCTGCCGGTTTCTTACGCGGGCTCCGCCTACTGACGTGCCCTGTGAGCGTGTTGAACCGGCGAAACCCCCCAGCTGTGCGGCTTTCGCCGGCTGGGGGGAGTAAGGAGGCAAGCCTCTCTTTTGACCGCCGGATGCAGACTCGTCCGCTCGCGCGGTCCCCAGGAGAGCTCCCGACCAACGATGGGCCCATGGCACCATCGATGGTGGGCTTGTCCCGGGGGCCTCCTGACGGCGGATAAGTGATCCAGGGAGAGCTCCCGACCGGACTCGGGCGCTGGGCACCGAGGACGGTGGGCTTGTCCCTAAAGCTACAAGCCGAAGGCTGGCCCTGAAGCCAAGCCTCGGCGAGCTGGGTTGGGTAGGCCCCTGCTGAGTCCCAGACCGAAGTTGAGCGCTGAGCTCCAACGACGGTGGGCTCATAGCCCCCCCTTCCCCAGGGAGGTGACTAAGTACGGGACTGGTTACCTGCTCCCCGCGCACCTCCTCGTTTTGGGGGGCGGGGGCTGCGTCCCCTGACCTGCCGTGGGACGAATGATGGGCCCACCGCGGCTAGGTGGGGCGCAACCACTGGGGGCGCCCTAGCCGGTGAGACTCGTACCCGCTGATGCGGGGCGGTCCGCGGCGGCGGAGGCCCCGGAGGACGACTCCGCGCGCGCGCCTGGACCTGGAACCGGCGGTCCTCCCCCTTCGCCCGCTTAGGCATGAAGGAGCTGACCGCCGCCGAGTCCCTCTGACGCGTCTCCAACCGCTGCGCCAAGTCCTCCACGGAAGAGCCGAACAGGCCCTCCGGGGAGATCTGAGCCCCCAGCAGCCTCCTCTTATCCTGCTCAGGGAGCTGGGTAAGATTTAGCCACAGGTGGCGGTGGGTGAGAACGGAGAAGGCCATGACCTTCCCACTGTTCTGCGCCAGGCAGTCTACCATACGCATGGCGTAATCCGTGGCCATCCTGAGTTCTGTAAACAGCTCGGGGGCAGGGTCACCTTGCATGTCCCGCAGGAGCACCGCCTGGTAGCCCTGCAGAATGGCCAGGTTGTTGGTCATGGCGGCGGACTGCCCCGCCGCCAAGTACGCCTTTTCGGCCAACTTGGCTGTAAGTTGGCACGCTTTAGAGGGCAAAGCAGGCCTCGCGGAGTTAGGGGCCAGGTGTCTGGCCACGATATCCTCGAGAGGAGGCATCGCGGTTAACGCGAGTTTATCCGCCCCCTCTAAGGCCGACCATGGAGCCATGCCTGCGCAGAGCGGCTTGGCCTCCTGAGGCCTTTCCCATCCTGACTGCACCGCGCGAACCACGTCTATACAGACCGGCAGCCGGGGCTTCGGGCGGGGTGCCTGTGGTGCCTGGAGTGGCTGGTAATAGCAACCCCGCAGCACTGATTCGAGGGGCGGAGGTGGTTCGGCCCGAGCGATGCCAAGCTTAGCTGCAGCCCTAGACATTACCCCCAGAAACTGCTTCTGATAGGGCTCGTTGAGGCTAGCCTCCGAACGGGTCCCTAACAGAGAGGTGGTCGCGGTAGCGCGGTCCCATTCCTCCCCGCCAGACAACTCCTCTTGGGGGGCGTCCTGGGGGGGAATGATGGGGTCATAGGGGAAAAACCCCCCCTGTTGTATCACAGGGTCGATGGGCTCGTCCCCCCAGTTCAAAATCTGCCGTTCGGGTAGGACCGGGGAGCCCTGCTCTTCAGGTAACTCCTCTTCCTCCGAGCGGTCAGACCCACCGCACGCGCCTCCCTCGGGAGGTGCGTGGCTAAGCCGCTGGCCCACCTGGATAAAGAGCATCGCTCTCTCCCGTAAAACGGCCAGGGTAAAGCCTTCGCATGCCCGGCAGAAATCTGATTTCAACAGGGCGTCGCTAGCATGGTTGTGCCCGAGGCAAAACACACACTGGCTGTGGCGGTCCTGGATCGCCAATTTAGCCTCACAGCTAACACAGCTCTTGGCTGTCTCCCTCTGTCTCATGTCAGCCGCCCGGCTCATTGTGCGAGTAAGCAGTAGCTAACCCGCCAACAACCCCGCCGACTGTCTAGAATTAGCGGGAGTTAACCGTGTATGCTGACTGTATACAGTCGCTTGCAACGGTGAATATGCTGGAGTGCTACAAGCTAGCTGCTAGCTGCACGAGACGACTAGCTAGCTATCTATCTAACGTTACTCCAGCCGGAGAAACGTGCGCGCTAACGCTAGTAGCTGGCGCCTAAAGTACCTAGCAACAGAAGCAACCGCACGGATGCAAGCTAGCTAACTGTGACAACTGTGCTAACTAGCCTGTTGTACTAGTGCTTAACGGTACAAGCTATTCTGCATGTGTGCAACCTAGCTAAAAGTTATGAGTGCAGACCTGAGTCGCGCTCAAGCCTATCAAACGTTAACCCAGCCGGGGAAACGTTAACATGCGCTGCACGGCGGCAGCAATACAACAGTTAGCAAAGAAGATACTCTTAGCTTGGATGGCTTGATCCGATGCCGCTGGTGAAGAGCACAGGAACGGGTCCCCGAATCCTGATTTATCTCGTCCACGCGAACCTCTCGAAGGTGGGCAAATTAACCGGAGCGAGTCTATTTGTCCAAGCTATGAAGAGCACTGTACTTTAGAGCTAACTGCGGAGCTTAAGAAAACGACGTCCTCACACTGGCTGGAAGAAGCGAAGAGTGGCGGCCCCTGGGCTGACTGGCCGTGACGTAGTCACGGGGGCGAGGTGGGAGGCCCAGTCAGCCCCAGGGGGGCACCACGTCACCTAAAGGGGCGTGGTCAGGTTTTAATGTAAAGTAATTTTTGGAGCAAAAATGAGTCTTCCATAATGCTGCGTACGCAGCGAACTAGGCACTAGTGAGAGCTTGAGTTCGAAACGAAGTAAAACCACTGCACACTAATAAAACAGTATTGTAATAATCCGCTCCCAGGATCATTAAGGAACGAGCAGAAGAGGCGATACTTGGTCTGCAGGCTTTATTCACTGCTCACACTCCCAGCTTCCAGCGCTTAGCCACACTTGGCTACACTCCTAGCTAACACACACAGCTCCTAGCTAACACACCCGTCCAGTCCCCTCGTATCTTCAGACTCACAACACACACACATTTCCCCGCCGACAAAATGGCCGCCTCCCGCTCAACCAATCCCCAGCGAGCTAGCAACCCCACATGACTCCATGTCCCGTTCAGGTGCGTTCCTCCTGTTCCCAGCGCGTTCACGTGCGGTGGGACACACTCTACAACACCCCCAGGGAACTGAACCCCACACTCAGACAAACCCATGTTTACTGGCAACCTAAGGTGACCAGATTTCTGAAATGAAAATCGGGGACATTTTACAGTAAAATGCATCAATCTGGTGCACTTGATGAGAGCAAAAGTAAGAGGCTAGATCTATGAAGAACTTTGTGATTTTGAAACAATTGAAAAAGAAGCAGTTTACAATGGTTACTAGTATCTGGCACATTTTACCACAAATTAGATGGCCTAGGTAATTCATGGGAAATACTGGTGTATTGTGTAGAGTGGCAGGAACATAGAGAGGGACAACTTCTCTCTTTGACCTCACCAACTGTTGGACAATTTATTTCCACAAAACAAAAACATTAGCCTACAGTAGTGATTTATTACGGTACCTCAGTAAACACTTTCCTTGAGTTTAGGGTGTCGCTCACCAGTTTCAAGTATTCAATGGCCACATGACCATATTAACTGCTAATTTAATATTAAATGCTGACAAAATAATTTAAAAAATCATGTTAATATTAAAAGGCAATTTTAATGATTAAAATTGTAATCTAGAGATAAATATGACCTATTGTGTTAATTTAAACCAGGGGTTATCAACGTTTTGATGGCTGAAGGCCAATTTAGGGAACAGTAGGCTAATGACTAGATAACAATGATCCATCACCAATCATGTTAAAAATTGAATTTTTTTTCAATGGAGTTTGGTGTACATAAAAACATTACTGACTTCTCTACAAAAAGTTTTGAGTTAGTTACTGCACTTACTTACCAGGTACTGTACTTTTAATTATTCAAAACAACTGGGATGGATAACCCGCTGAATGGGGTCCGGTAAACAAGGACAGTAGCAAAAGCAGCAAGCAGACGCCGCCTCTCGTTCGCCACCTCTGGGGCTTCAGTTGCGGGCGGCTGGGTCCTGTGAAAACCACGGCACGGGCAGAGGGAGAACATCTACTCTGTGATCTACTCTGTCACACACAGGCAGCACTTTGCACAACGTGCAGCACAACGACAGGCTTTTGTGGTGCCGCAAATGCTCTGTTATCGAGTTTCTTGCCAGTATTATTATTTGACTTTGTGGCCAAATCGGGGACATTTTCGGGGACAGCTCCAGCCGGGGACAGAGCACCAAAATCGGGGACTGTCCCCGAAAATCGGGGACGTCTGGTCACCCTATGGCAACCCCACATCGCTACACAGCCCCCCCTTTTAAACAAACACTTGTCCCAAGTGGCACAGTAAACATGCAACACACATATACCTGTACAATACCCTAACAATGTCCTCTTCCCCCCGGCTGCACGCATTCTCCTCTGGAGACACAATCGTCAGTCCCCCGACTCTAATAACGTTCTCTTCAGCCTGTGTCCCTCCTTCGTCCTCCACAGACTCAGTGCAGTTCCTGGCCAAATGTCCAGGCTTCTTACACGACCAACAGAGTCTCACCTGCCAGCCGCCTGCGCATCTCTCCTCTCCCGCTGTCCTCTGTCCTCCGACAGCCTCCGGACACTCCCTGGCCAGATGTCCAAACGTCCCGCACGACCAACAGACACCCGGGCGCCCCCAGTACCGTTGCTCCGCGTACCTGGTTTGCCCCGAATGAATGCTGTGACACCACCTCGCCAGATGACCCTGTGCTCCACAAGTCCAACACAGTCTCTGCGGCTCCTCCGTCCGCTTTTCTCCACGCTGCGTGACCTCCTGCAGCCGTTTCATAAGCTTCTCTGCCCAGGCAGGCGTCGCTTCCAACAGCCGTCTGATCTCCCGCATCAAGCGGTCCTCCACGCCGGCAAGCACTGCGCTGAACTCCTGCTTCAGGCGTGTCTCCATGCCAGCCAGTACCGCGCTGAACTCCGGAGTCGGTAGCTCCTTTTCCCCCCCGTCCAACGACGAGGGTCCACGTGGTGTTTGTAGTGTTAGCAGACACAGCTAACCTCGTATCAGCTAGCAGACACAGCTAGTCTCGTACCAGTTAGCAGACACAGCTAACCTCTTAGCAGTTAGCAGACACAGCTAACCTTTTAGCAGCTAGCAGACACAGCTAGCCGCCCACGCCTGGCCGATCCTCCAAGGCGTTAATTTTCTCAGACATACTCACCCATGTTTACTGGCAACCCCACATCGCTACAGTATCAAAAGGGTATGGCAATCAACAAGGAGCACAGCAAACCACTGCACACTAATAAAACAGTATCAAAAGGGTATGGCAATCAACAAGGAGCACAGCAAACCACTGCACACAATTTAAACAGGACCACTCCAAACTATGGGCCGGCACTAACCCACGTTCACTAATAATGGGAGGCAGAGAGCCCCTCTAGCTACCAGCGTTGCCTCTAAATGAGCTCCTGCTAGGACGACATGAGCAGTAAACGAATAAGCAAATAAACAAATAAACAATTAACCAAACCAACAAATAAACAAATCAACAAACAAAACAACAAATCAATAATCGACTAAGACAAGGACATGTTAACAAAACAACATTGAACATTAAAGTCTTAGGTGATAATTAAAACTTAGCTCGCCCTGGGCTGACGAGACCCCCTCGTGGGGATCGAACATATGATGGGACTGTCCAGTGGAGATCGAAAGCGCCCACAGCAGCAAAGCTCGCTGCTGTAGCCGCGTAGAAACGTGACGGCTTGGCATGGAATGGCGTGCGGAGGCGTACCAGCGCTGCCGGTATGAATGGCCCTAGTTCCCAGTCCCTTTCTGCCTAAGGAGAGTCTGGCCTCTCCTCCCTATCAGGGGACTGAAACGCTTGCCTGTCTGCTGTCTTCACTGCCGGCAACACTAAAAGTTGCGAACAGCACCCTCCCCCCAGCCCAGGAGTATTCCAGCCTCAGTGACTGGCATTCCCCCCCCCCCCCCACCCAACACAGGTGAGAGTCACCAGCAGCAATCAGTTCTCCCGGTACGTGAGGGCTCCTCCCCGCTAATGTCCGCAGCGAGAGAGAGTCCCTCCCCCGCATTTCATCACACTATTATAATCAAGAACAGGCATTACTGTGTTTTTTCCATTTAACCAATCGATGAATTGTTTCCAGAACAGTTGGGTGTGAGAACATGAAACAAAAAGATGCTCAGTTGTTTCAATATCACCTTTACAGAAAATACACTCATTGCTCTCAAATCCAAATCTTAATCTTAAAAATTCACTGGTGGGGTAGAAGTCATTCATTATTTTGTAGTGAATTTCTTTTGTTTTGGGTGGAACTGGATATTTGAAGAATTTTGTTCTCAATCTACATACTGCTGGTTTGTCAAAAATATTCAAAATATTATTTCTACAAGAACAGGCAGTGTATAAATAATTTGTTAGAATAGACCTTGTGAATTGGTTTGAGCACCTTTTATCAAGAAAATGTATTCCATTGATAAAAAGAGTGCAGAGATAATATAATAATAATAATAATAATAATAATAAGCTTTATTTGTATAGCACCTTTCATACATGAAATGCAGCTCAAAGTGCTGGACATGCAAGAAAAAAGACATTTAAAACAGGAGTAATCAGACCATAGCAAAAGAGAATACATTAAAACAAATTTGTAGACATGGAAATAAGTAAACGCAATAAGAATGATAGTATAATAAAAATAGAAAAAAAAAAAAAAAAAAGATAATAAAAGGAATAAAAGATAATCAAAATAAGAGAAATAAAAATAAGAATAAAAATAAAATAGACAATTTATAGACATGAAAATAAGTTAACACAATAAAAAAATAATAAGGTAAAAATAATAAAAGGATAAAAAATAAAAATAAAATCTAAAATAGAACAAAAAGAAACTAAGAACTTGCATGGGGATAAAACACTAAATAAAAATAAAATAAAATAAGCGGGTTAGTTAAAGGCCTTCAAATAAAGGTAGGTTTTTAGCTCCTTTTTAAAAATGTTCACGGAGCTTGCCTGTTTAATGTAGTCAGGCAAGGTGTTCCACAGTTTTGGTGCGTAGTACATAAAAGCAGTTTCCCCGCTATGTTTGTGCAGTACTTTTGGAACAGCTAAAAGACCGGAATTTGAGGACCTAAGGGCTCTTTGCGGTTGGTAAGGTGTAAAGAAATCTAAAATGTATGAAGGTGCTATGCCATTAAGTGCTTTATAAGTAATTAAAAGGACCTTAAAATCAATTCTGAAAGGAACGGGGAGCCAGTGTAGTTCTGCTAAAACAGGAGTGATGTGCTCTCTCTTCTTGGTCTTAGTTAAAAGTCTAGCAGCAGAGTTCTGTATGAGTTCAAGTTTCTTTATAGACTTTTTTGGTAGACCAGTAAACAGTGCATTACAGTAGTCTAACCTACTAGTAATAAAAGCATGAATTAGTTTCTCAGCATCCTGTTTTAGTAGAAATGGTCGTACTTTGGCAACATTTCTAAGGTGAAAGAAAGCTGTCTGGGTCACTTTACTAAAGTGCGGCTTAAAGCTTAAATCAGAGTCAAGGATGACACCTAAACTTTTAACTTGGGATTTAATCTGGTGAGCCAGGTTCCCAAGTTTACTGGAGAGGATATCCCTCTTTGATTTCGGTCCAAGTAAGAGGATCTCGGTTTTATCCTCATTCAGTTTTAAGAAATTGTCATTCATCCATTGATTTATTGATGCTAAACAGGCAGTCAAAGAGCGAAGGCAATCTGGGTCACTTGGCTCAACAGAAATATAAAGCTGCGTGTCATCTGCGTAGCTATGGAAATTAACATTGTGTTGGCTAATGATTTTGCCAAGCGGCAGCATATACAGGTCGAATAGAACAGGCCCAAGACAGCTTCCTTGGGCTACACCAAAAGGTACATCATGTTTTACAGACACATAGGCCCCTATCGTTGCATCGGCGCAGTTTCTAGGCCGAGCGGCAGGCGCAGATCAAAGCAGTGGGCGTGGAAAGGCGCACTTGATATCGTCGTGCTGGCGCTAGATGCAGCCCAAAGCATTACAACCACGCCTTTTAGGCGTAAAATTATGCACCGTCATGCTCATTGGATAAGTGCAATAAACGAATCGCACGCTTGCCTTTTTAGCTCCAATTCCAGTGATCCCGCAAAACCAGACGAAAGCCAAACGCTCTGCCCCCCCCCCCCCCCCCCCTCCCTTCATCCAGCCTGTCTGTCTGCATTATAGGCTATTATTCCATATTATTATGCTTCTCAAACCAATCTAACTGCAGTTTCAGCCTACTGCAAGCATGTAAATACGCTACACTATAGCAAGATCAAAGTGAAAATAATGTTCTATGCATCAGCTAGAAAAATATAGCCTATTAGATTGGTGAAAGTTTGTCCAGAAAGATATCATTTTCTCTCGCCTGCTGCAGGAAGGATGATGCACATAAATATACCCTACATTATGTCAAGTCATTGCATAAATGTGTTTTTATTGTAAAACTAAATGTGAAATAGGGCCAAGTTATTGGACGGACATCACAGTATAGCAGATGCCATTAGAAGCGCGTTCCGAAGCGCGTTCCGCTGTTACTTCTCTAAATCACGTTAACTCGACAAGGGGTATATATATGCCCAGGAGGACATATATGTTTCACATAGGGTGGTGTTTTCATTTCGAGGTTTTATTTGGTCCAATATTGAAATGTTGACAATGGCAGGCTGTGTTACCATTACACATTAATTTAGAACTACCTTTTATATCTATTTTGGCTCATTTGGTGGCTATTTAGTAGCGAAATGAAGAAACACAATGCATGCTGGGAACTCAGAGAGAGAGAGAGAGAAGGGTGACAGAGAAGAAGCAGTGAAGGCAAAGAATAGGCCTGCTTTTGAAAAGCGCAAAGCGCTAAATGTAGGCCAGCTCCCAAGATATGACTAGGCTGGTATTTAGCGCCGACACGCCCACTTTGGGACTGCGCCACGCCCATTCGGCCTAAAGCGCATTTGGCAGCCTAAAGCCTATTGCTATCTTGCCGAAACAGGCGCAAGGCACGTTTTTTTGCGGTTAAGGCCCGTAATAGCGCCGATGGCCTGTGGGAGAATAGAGCCCACAATCTCCTAGGCTAACAAAAAATTCTCTACCCGTAATGTAGGTCCGAAACCAGCTTAAAACAGAATCAGATAGACCGACCCACTTCTCAAGACGGTGAATTAAAATGTTATGGTCGATTGTGTCGAATGCTGCACTCAAATCTAAGAGGATGAGGATTGATACTTGGTTTGAGTCAGCAGCAAGCCTAAGATCATGTACTATTTTGACTAAGGCGGTTTCTGTACTATAATTTGCTCTAAATCCTGATTGGAATTTCTCTAGGATATTATTATCATTGAGAAAATTTTTGAGTTGTTTAAAGACTACTTTTTCAAGTACTTTGCTCATGAAAGATAGGTTGGATATAGGCCTATAGTTATTTAAGACGGTATTATCCAGATTTGATTTTTTAAGTAAAGGTTTCACTACCGCAGTTTTAAAAGCAGTGGGGAAAATACCTGTTTCCAATGAGGTATTGATTATTTTAAGAATGCAGGGAGCTAAACTGGGAAATGCATTCTTAAGAAATGTACTAGGAACAGGATCAAGAGCGCATGTTGAGGAGCTGGTCTGAGATACAATTTTAGCGACTTCAGATTGTGAAATCTTGTTAAAACACCTCAATTTTGGGGGGCTATGTATAGGTGTCTCACAGAATGCATTTGCTGGATTTGTGATGCCCGCTCTGATAGAGGTGACTGTGTTAGTAAAAAAGGTTGCAAATTCTTCACATTTCAAAGCGGAAGCCTGACTCAATAAGCTAAAGGGCACTGGATTTAAAAGTCTATCGATGGTTGAAAATAAAACGAGATGAGGACTGAGAGTGCAATGCTATATTTTTCGCTAGGATAAGGAATGCTTTGGGAATGGCATTGATAAGCGATTTAAATTCTTTGAGGTTACAATCAAAATCATATTTACAGCAGAAATCGTTATGAGGTAGTACATTTCCATTTGCATCTAATAGCTCCATTACACACCAAATGTTTCTATCCATCCAGTGCTTATAGAACATGGATTTTCTTTTGTGAAGTATATATCTATTGTTCCATAGTGGAGTATTGTGAGGAGTGAAGTTGTGATTGTAAAATAATTTCCAAAAAAGTAAAACCTGTTGGTGATATTTAGAAAGCTTAAGAGGCACTCTCAGGTGACATGAATCGTCGCTGATTGGACGAAGGAACTGGTCCGTCCTTTGAACCGGAAAGACATGCTACCACAGTTGCCAAGGCAGGCTAGCTAGCTAGCTAGCAACGTAGCCATAGATTAAAAGTAAACAGCGATACCTTTATGATCTTTTAATGATGTTAGTAGACACACCTAACAGTATAGATCCCCGTTATGAGGTCTGTTGATCAAAATAACACCTAACGCTATATCTAAATCGGATTTTGACCATGAGGATATAGGTTAATGTGCAGTGACGTAGTTTAACAGTGTGATGCAGCAACGCACCAACCCGTGCCTAGTCTGCCGGAAATCTAAAGAAGAAGAAGAAGAAGAAGGAACTGGTCCGTCCTTTGAACCGGAAAGACATCCTACTCGGCGCCAGACGGAAGGACAACAAGTTTTCGAAACATGAGCGCCACCGGTGAAGATATACTACTTGCCGCTATTAAAGAATATTTTGATGCAGGACATATGACGTGATACTGATATGCTGTCAACAATTCACAATATTAATATGAGTATGCGGACGTTGAAGACACGTTTAAAAGAAGCAGGGTTGTTTCGACGACTCTACTATTCTCCACTACCTGAGGCGTGCCATTCTGACCGAGCTGCAAGGACCTGGTAGCATTACGCTATCTTTACAAACTTAACAAACCAGGTTTATTACAATAGTATTGTTTTTGGTGTAATATTAGAAGACAAAAAATTGGACCTAATGATCAATGTGTTACTAATCTTAGCTAAATTCTTTATTCATAAGGCCAAATTTATCAAAACTCCACCCATCTTTACCTGCTACTTTAATGAAACCCAACTCTACATGAAGTCCCTGAAATTAATTAAATCGAATTTTGCCAAAGACCTCTATTTATCTTTAATAAGTCTCTAGCTATGTATGTTTTATTTATTAGGGGTCCAAGCACGAAGTGCGTGGATCCCTATTGTATCTGTTCCGTTTATTATTAGGGGTCCAAGCACGAAGTGCGTGGATCCCTATTGTATCTGTTCCGTTTATTATTATTTTTCTTATTCTCCGCTAAAACAGTATGCACGGCAAAAACTGTAAGGGCTACAGTAGCCAGACTTTGCACATAGGTTGGAAATGTGCCCCACTACTCAGAGACAAAAAATTAGCCATATTGACCAGATGGTGGCGCTATAACAGACCATTTCACGTATTGGACCATAACTGCTGAACCGTGAGGCGTATAATCAAAATTCCACATCTGCTGGATTCCCTGGATCAATACGCATCTATCCATATAGACCACGCCCATTTAAGTCTGCTAGATTTTCCGCCATCTTGGACTTTCTCAAAAAAAAAAAAAACGAACTCGTCCTAGGCCATCTGCCCGAATGAGCGCAAACTTTTTGTGTGTCATCTCTGGACTTCCCTGATTAAAAATCTTAGAAAGAATTTGGATACGTGAAACCGTCTTGAAATGATAAATGTTTAAACTTTTGTGTATTTACTTTTGTTCTTTTCCTGCCCTAAAAGTGTGTGGATCTCAGAAACCATACACCCCCCATCACCCAAACTTTCCACACAGGTTCACGACATCACCCACTACTCAGAGTAAAAAAATTACACCAATCCACCAGATGGTGGCGCTATAACAGCCAACCACCACTACTACTGCCGCTGCTGCTACTACTACTACTACTATTCTTAGTACTTCTGCTGCTACTATTGCTACCACTCCCACTACTACCAACACTACTACTACTACTATTACTACTACTGCTACTACTACTACTACTAGTACTGCTTGGAAACCGTCAGGTCACCGGATCTACACACACACACACACACACACACACACACACACACACACGCACACGCGCACACACACACACGTACACACACGCACACACATATACACCACACCTGCACCTAATTCTGGACTGATCACCACACACCTGCACTTAAGACGCTAATCAGCCTCTACAGTCAGTGTGTGTCCGTTACTGCAGTAGAGGCTGTGTTGGTGTTTCAGTCTGGTGTTTATCCTCCCTTCAGATGCATTATTAAGTAAGTTGTAGTTTTGTTAGCCATTGTTGAATTGCCATTCCAAGCCATCCTGATCTTAAAGGTGAATTGCATATGTTTTTCTCTTTAGCCATGGTTAAAATATATTGTTTATTGTTTGTTTGATTGTTATATTGTTTTTTATTGCTAAACATACTACTTCCTATGACTATTTTGTCTGTTTGCACACGCACACGCACACGCACACGCGCACACACACACGCACACACACACACACACACGCACACGCACACTAAAATGGCCACCACTGGTGTACTTCATCTCCCAGAGTGCTTCACTCACTCACTTGTGGATTGTGCCACGTGGGTGGGGAGATGGGTGGAGCTATGGCTATAAAAGAAGTGCAAAACTTGCCCCAAACCCCAGTCTGCTGCTACAGAGGTGCTGTGAGCCAGTCCAACTCATGCTGACCTTAAAGGTGAATTGCATATGTTTTTTTCTTTAGCATGGTTGAAATATATTGTTTATTGTTGCTTTAATTGATTGTTACATTGTTTGTTTATTGCTAATTTGATGTCATTTGGATTGCTTGTTAACATTGTGTATTTGGGTAAATAATTCTGTTTGTGTTCTTATCCACAGACAACATGCTGATTGCCTCACTGTCACTTTTGATGTTGGGAAAATAAAATCACCCTGCACCTTGTCCTGCTGTGTGCCTGCCATCTTTCCTTGTGGTTTTATCTGGGTCCAGTGCTGAGG
>NC_139623.1:75804818-75832318 GCF_964638095.1 Poromitra crassiceps | reverse complement strand
TATTTTTGTGTTTCCCCCTGTCTGTCCTGTATTATGTGTGAATGTGCTGCCATGTGTCTGTTCATGCTTGTTGAAGTTGTATACACTTGTGTATACACTTGTGATGATTGCCTTACAGTTGTAAATGAAAAGTCTAAAAAAATAAAAAATAAAAATAAAAAAATAATAATAATAATAATAATAATAATAATAATAATAAATAATAATAATAATAATAATAATAATAATAATAAATAAAAATAAAAATAAAAGTTTGGTTAATGTGTTTGTGGTTTGGTTAATGTGTTTGTGGTTTGGTTAATGTGGTTGTGGTTTGGTTAATGTGGTTGTGGTTTGGTTAATGTGGTTTGGTTAATGTCGTTGTGGTTTCGTTAATGTCGTTGTGGTTTGGTTAATGTGGTTGTGGTTTGGTTAATGTGGTTGTGGTTTGGTTAATGTCGTTGTGGTTTGGTTAATGTCGTGGTTTGGTTAATGTGGTTGTGGTTTGGTTAATGTGGTTGTGTTTTGGTTAATGTGGTTGTGGTTTGGTTAATGTCGTTGTGATTTGGTTAATGTTGTTGTGGTTTGGTTAATGTCGTTGTGTTTTCTGATTTGTCGTTGTGTTTTTTTATTTGTCGTTGTGTTTAGTAATATGTTGTTGTGTTTTCTTATTTGTCGTTGTGTTTTCTGATTTGTCGTTGTGTTTTTTTATTTGTCGTTGTGTTTTCTGATTTGTCGTTGTGTTTTCTTATTTGTCGTTGTGTTTTCTGATTTGCGGTTGTGATTTGCACTTCAGGGCCACCGTAGCATTGTCTGTGAGTGGATCTGTATTTGGGCGAGCTGGTATTGACAGGCTGGCTGAGGCATACGTGACTGAATCACACAGCTCTGCCATGCTATGTGTTAACCAGAGAACTGTCCAGTCTGCCCTGCCATCTTTACTGATGAATATTATTACACTTTTGTTAACTACTGGAAATTACCCTGTTAGTGGAAATAGGCTTACTTCACAGAAAATAGAGAGCCGCAGGGATGACGTATTTTTGTAGGCTGAATGCGGAAGTCCCGAACTTCCTGGTTCAACACTGTTTCTGTCTATGGGATTTTTGAATGGGTTTTTGCCGCGATGCTTCAAATAAGGTCTCTGGGCAACGCAAGATTAATCAAACGCGAACCAGAGTTCAGTCGGATAATCTTCACACATGAGGACCACTTTCATGAGTTTTGAAGCGTAAATGCGAGCCCTAGAAGTAAAATGCTCGAGCTAAGCTAATTCAGAACTACACACTGTCGCATAGGCTTCCACGTCACGTCAGCACTCAACCTGGACTGTTGTTGATGTGTGCACTGACTACCCCGGGCTGAACCAGGTGAGGGAAAGAGAATTTCCGTGTTCGCCCTTTGAAGTGGTGACGTTATTGACGTATATATCCCCATCGACTCAAAAGTGTAGTCTCATTTAGCCGTTTGCTAGCTAGCCACCCTTTTAACGGCACATAAAAGCTTCAAAACTCATAAAAGTGGTCTTCATCATGTGTGAAGATGATGTTACTACCATCTGGTTCGCGTTTGATTAAGCCAGCGTTGCCCAGAGAGCTTATTAGAAGCATCGCGCCAAAAACCCATTCAAAACTCCCATAGGCGAAAACTGTGTTGAACCAGGGCTGTTAGCATCGATGATTTCCGGACTCGTTACTGCGGCTCTCTATTCAGAGTTTACATTTCCCTGCTCCTCCTAGACTAGTCTAGCCAATATGAATCAATGCAGGACATTTTTTTGCAAGCCATTCATACTAAATCAGTTGTCCCTGGCTGGCCCTGGCCTAACAACAGATGCTGAATCAGATCATGCAGCAGCCCCTCCACCCCTGGTCCCTTCCAATGAACCAGCTGTATTCCCAGTCCTAACTGACGAAGGTGAGAGCAGCATTGTGCTGAATGAAATGGCAGTTGGAATAATTGCAGTGGGTCTGTGGACATTTATTTTTTTATATTATTAATAATAATGACAAATATTCTTTCTAGTCATTAGTTTAGTGATAGCATTTCTTTGTTCACTGTGGTGTATTCAGGGCAGAAAGAGAGCATGATGATTCAACAGGGCAAGGAGAACTGGTATAGGTGATATAGAGGTGATTGAGAAAAGGCAAATAATGGCATTACAATAGTCTCTAAGCTGAGCTGAATATTAATTTAAAATTAGATATTCCTCTAAATTTGGCTTCAAATGGCCAAAGTTTTCCGGCATCCGTGGGCCCGATGTGATATCCTTTCATGGGGCCCAAAATCCCTGGCTACACCTCTGCGCTTGTCCAGGACACCACCATAATTCCGGCCAAGCAGAAGGCGCAGTTGTATTGCTTTGTGCCTATTTAACCCGGGCAGCGGCGGGAATATTCCTGATATGCCAATATTCTATTAATATTAACTGTGGAACGTAAAGCACAATTGACAATTTACAATTACACACTATTGTGTAACCATAGTCTGCGTCATCTGTTACTTCACAACATCTATGTGTGTGGGTGAAGGCCATTTTGAATGTTTCACATATTACATATACCGGAGGTGACATAGATTGGATTTATGTAATGATGACACATGCTTCTCTATTCCTTGATTATTGAAGGTGAACCTTCAGGCGTCTTTTATATATAGCGTGACTATAAAGAGAAACATGGTGGGGCAGAGTAGAACACATGTAACAGCTTTGCTTAATCATCTTTAATATGGAAGGGAAGTGAAATTATTCCTGAGTTGGCTGTAAGCATATTTCACTTTTCTCCAATTTCGATGGACCAGTTTCGATGGCTTTGGCCTGCAACACCAGCATTAATGAATACAGAATGATAATCACCCATATTATTTTAGTTTAAGTGACTTTATCAAAATATGGATAAGACTAATCTTCTTTGAGATGATTTGAAAATTAATGTAGCTGTATTAAATTAATTAAAATACTAAGTCTGGCAAAACAAGACTAGAACCTATCCCTGATGCGTTTATTCAGGCAACCAAGAATAGGCTTGAATGGAGAGGAATACTATGAAAGCATTACAGCCAGCATTACTAAAACAGTCAGTCATTCAGTCAGGCAGACAGACAGTGAGACACACAGCTCAAAGATAATACATGATAGGCTGCAATAAACCACTGCTTTCCTTCTTCATTCCTACTTCTACTTGTGGTCTGTCCAATAAATTATGATGATTTTTTTTTGTATTTTTCTTTTGCTCAGTGGTGTCACTTTCTCACTCATGGTGGATCTGGTGTGTCTCTAGCCCTTTCTAACCTCGCATCACCAGCCTGGTATGTGTTACTGAGACAGGAAGACAGAAGAAGACCCGCCCCCGTCTTCCGGTGGCCTGTGCTGCAGTGTTTTCGTTCCCCCACAGAAATGCAACTAGGCAGTCGCTACGAGTTAGAGAAAAAATAAGAAGCATGGACATACCAAACAAAGTGTTTGTTTTTAGCATGTGTGAAGATGATGTTACTACCATCTGGTTCGCGTTTGATTAAGCCAGCGTTGCCCAGAGAGCTTATTAGAAGCATCGCGCCAAAAACCCATTCAAAACTCCCATAGGCGAAAACTGTGTTGAACCAGGGCTGTTAGCATCGATGATTTCCGGACTCGTTACTGCGGCTCTCTATTCAGAGTTTACATTTCCCTGCTCCTCCTAGACTAGTCTAGCCAATATGAATCAATGCAGGACATTTTTTTGCAAGCCATTCATACTAAATCAGTTGTCCCTGGCTGGCCCTGGCCTAACAACAGATGCTGAATCAGATCATGCAGCAGCCCCTCCACCCCTGGTCCCTTCCAATGAACCAGCTGTATTCCCAGTCCTAACTGACGAAGGTGAGAGCAGCATTGTGCTGAATGAAATGGCAGTTGGAATAATTGCAGTGGGTCTGTGGACATTTATTTTTTTATATTATTAATAATAATGACAAATATTCTTTCTAGTCATTAGTTTAGTGATAGCATTTCTTTGTTCACTGTGGTGTATTCAGGGCAGAAAGAGAGCATGATGATTCAACAGGGCAAGGAGAACTGGTATAGGTGATATAGAGGTGATTGAGAAAAGGCAAATAATGGCATTACAATAGTCTCTAAGCTGAGCTGAATATTAATTTAAAATTAGATATTCCTCTAAATTTGGCTTCAAATGGCCAAAGTTTTCCGGCATCCGTGGGCCCGATGTGATATCCTTTCATGGGGCCCAAAATCCCTGGCTACACCTCTGCGCTTGTCCAGGACACCACCATAATTCCGGCCAAGCAGAAGGCGCAGTTGTATTGCTTTGTGCCTATTTAACCCGGGCAGCGGCGGGAATATTCCTGATATGCCAATATTCTATTAATATTAACTGTGGAACGTAAAGCACAATTGACAATTTACAATTACACACTATTGTGTAACCATAGTCTGCGTCATCTGTTACTTCACAACATCTATGTGTGTGGGTGAAGGCCATTTTGAATGTTTCACATATTACATATACCGGAGGTGACATAGATTGGATTTATGTAATGATGACACATGCTTCTCTATTCCTTGATTATTGAAGGTGAACCTTCAGGCGTCTTTTATATATAGCGTGACTATAAAGAGAAACATGGTGGGGCAGAGTAGAACACATGTAACAGCTTTGCTTAATCATCTTTAATATGGAAGGGAAGTGAAATTATTCCTGAGTTGGCTGTAAGCATATTTCACTTTTCTCCAATTTCGATGGACCAGTTTCGATGGCTTTGGCCTGCAACACCAGCATTAATGAATACAGAATGATAATCACCCATATTATTTTAGTTTAAGTGACTTTATCAAAATATGGATAAGACTAATCTTCTTTGAGATGATTTGAAAATTAATGTAGCTGTATTAAATTAATTAAAATACTAAGTCTGGCAAAACAAGACTAGAACCTATCCCTGATGCGTTTATTCAGGCAACCAAGAATAGGCTTGAATGGAGAGGAATACTATGAAAGCATTACAGCCAGCATTACTAAAACAGTCAGTCATTCAGTCAGGCAGACAGACAGTGAGACACACAGCTCAAAGATAATACATGATAGGCTGCAATAAACCACTGCTTTCCTTCTTCATTCCTACTTCTACTTGTGGTCTGTCCAATAAATTATGATGATTTTTTTTTGTATTTTTCTTTTGCTCAGTGGTGTCACTTTCTCACTCATGGTGGATCTGGTGTGTCTCTAGCCCTTTCTAACCTCGCATCACCAGCCTGGTATGTGTTACTGAGACAGGAAGACAGAAGAAGACCCGCCCCCGTCTTCCGGTGGCCTGTGCTGCAGTGTTTTCGTTCCCCCACAGAAATGCAACATTAGGCAGTCGCTACGAGTTAGAGAAAAAATAAGAAGCATGGACATACCAAACAAAGTGTTTGTTTTTAGCTAAGGCTAGTTACTCGCGTCGCCCATGTTTTCTAAATGGAACGCAAGAATTGAGCAGAATGTTTTTCCTGGAGCACAGCACAGTCTTCCGCCCATAGCTGGAAAACTCACGAGCGAGGTTTTTCCATCCAGGCTAAGCCCTTTCTACACAGAGATCACACAAATATCGCCATTAGGAATGCCATGCACTTGGTGGTGCAGTGGTAAGCGCTGTCGCCTCACAGCTAGAAGGCCCTGGGTTTGATTCCCACCTGGGACGCTGTGAGCGCTGAAGGAGTGCGTGCCCGCCCTTCACGCCAGGACCACCACCTTCAGTTCTGGTACACCAGAACAATACAAGCAGGCACAATATGCCCTCCGAACCGCTATAAAAAAAGCACGGAGAGATTATGGAAGGCAGCTGGAGTCAAAATTGGACACTAACAACCCCAGACACCTGTGGAGAGGACTCCATGCTGCCACAGACTTCAAAGGGGTGAAACGACAGAACCCCAGCACGTCACCCACCCTACCGGACAAACTCAACGCGTTCTACACTAGGTTCGACCCCTCTGCCAGAGCGCCCACCCCCCCGACCCACCCCCCTCACCACCCCTCCCCCTCCGCTCCCCCATCACCCCCCATCACCCCACAACCCCTCCTCCTCTCCCCCCCCCCCTCTCCCCCCTCCTCCCCTCACCCCCCACTGCCCCACAACCTACCCTCCACTCCTATCTAAGTCTAACCCAGTGCCCTCCTCCCTATCCTCCCTCACCCACCCCTCAGTGTCCCCCCACAAGCCCCCTACCCACCCCCGCCCACCCCCAACTACCCCCCACCCCTATCTAACCCAGTGCCCTCCACCCTATCCTCCCCCACCCCCCCTCCACCCTCACCTAACCACTAACCCCCCCTCACCTTCCCCCCACTCCTTTCCTCCCCCACCTCCTCCCCACTGCCACCTAACCACCAACCCCCCCTCCGACTCACACCCTCCCCGCCCCCACCCACAACCACAAACCCCACCCCCTCTCCCCATAGATCCGGACCGCCCCCTCACCATCACCGAGGATGAAGTCCGCCGGTCGTTCTCGCGTATCAATCCACGCAAGGCGGCCGGCCCAGATGGCATCCCTGGGCGTGTCCTCAAGGCCTGCGCACACCAGCTGGCAGGCATATTCACAGACATTTTTAACCAGTCTCTCTCCCTCTGGCAAGTCCCCCCCTGCTTCAAAACAGCAACAATCATCCCCATTCCCAAACAGCAGAAAGTGACCAGCCTCAACGACTGGCGCCCAATAGCTCTAACGCCCATAGCCAGCAAATGCTTCGAAAAGCTGGTTATATCACAGATCCGCCCCACAGTCCCCCCGGACCACGACCCGCTACAATTCGCATACCACCCCAACAGGAGCACAGCGGATGCAGTAGCACACATGCTCCGCACCGCCCTCTCCCACCTGGAGGGGAAGGACACTTATGTGATAATGCTGTTCGTGGACTACAGCTCAGCATTCAACACCATAGTACCCTCCAGGCTGGTAAGCAAACTCAAGGATCTGGGACTAAGCACAGCAATGTGTGACTGGATCCTGGACTTTCTAACAGACCGCCGCCAGGTGGTGAAAGTGGGCAACCTCACCTCCTCCCCACTGACCATCAGCATAGGAGCGCCACAGGGGTGCGTCTCCAGCCCCTTCTGGTATGACCTCTACACCCACGACTGCGTGGCGACTCAAACTTCGAACACCATCGTGAAGTTTGCAGATGACACAGCGGTCGTGGGGCGGATCTCCAGGAGCGACGAGACGGCCTACAGAAAGGAGGTGGAGGCCCTGGAACAATGGTGTCAGGACAACCACCTCTCTCTGAATGTCTCCAAGACAAAGGAGGTCATTGTAGACTACAGAAGGGGGGGGGGGGGCACACACCCCCCAGTCACCATCAATGGCACAGTGGTGGAAAGGGTGGACAGCTTCAAGTACCTGGGAGTCAATATCCAGCAGGACCTGACATGGGCCAACCACACCGCCACTGTTGTCAAAAAGGCCCAACAGCGACTACACGGACTCAGGCGCCTGAAATTTGGGCTAAGGCCAAAAATCCTCAGGGACTTCTACAGAGGCACCATTGAAAGCCTGCTGACTGGCTGCTTCACCACCTGGTACGGGAACTGCACCACCATGGACCGCAGGGCGCTAAGAAGGGTGAGGCGCGCAGCCCAGCACGTAACAGGATGTGAGCTGCCAGAACTGCAAGATCTGTACAACCAGCGGTGCCTCAGGAGGTCCCTGAAGATCATCAAAGACACAAACCACCCCCACAACGTGTCTTACTGCTCTATTGCCCATTGCCTCTTGTTTTTTATTTATATATCTTTTATTTTTATTTTTTGCACTATGTTGTAACGGAGCCTACAGCACAAGAATTTCACACGTGATACTTGTACTACGGAGTGACAATAAAAATCTTGAATCTTGAATCTTGAATGTCCTCGAGTGCCCGCCGCCCGGGTGGGGTTGTCAAAAGGGCCTTTCTGTGTGGAGTTTCCATGTTCTCCCCATGCCCCCTTTGGGTTTCCTTCATATAGGAACCCCACATCAAAACATGCAATATCCTGGTCACTGATGTGGTGCCTCCTCTGGTCGTTAGGGGTGCCTGTTCGGAGGGAGGGGAACTGGTTGGAATAGCGTGACCCTCCCACGTGCTATGTCCTATACCGGTGAAGCTTCCCCTGTCAGGTTGAAAAGAAGTGGCTGGCTAACTGCCCATGTCTCGGAGGAAGCATGGAGCCAGTTTCGGCTCTCCCCAGATTGGCAGAGGGTGGAGCAGCAACCAGGATAAATACATTTAAATTACCACTAATGGGGGATAAAAATTTGATAAAAAAAAAAAAAAAAAAAAAAGAAAAAAAGAAAGGGAATGGGCAGATGTGGTTAGCCCGTGGTGAATTGAATGATGTTGGCTGCTGTGTTTGATGCGATGTTGAGCGATGTTTGAGATGCTCTCTTGGTCTACTTGACCTACCTACCTACCTACCTCATGCACTTTTTGTTGTGGTTAAAGAAAAGAAAAAGAGATGTGAAGATGTTTTTTGTTTATGTGTTATGGAAATGGGGACATTTCTTCAGTGAGGGGGGACGTATGTAGGCTCTCGATTTATCTGCTATCTGTTGTGATGTCTCGAAGTGAAGGAGCGCAGACGTATGACGTCAGAGCGACGCTCACAGGCAGAGTGAAGCAGCACGTATTATTAAACGGAGGCAGTTCATGACGCTCCAATCTGAGTACTGAGTCTTTATGGTATTGTCTATATGAAAAGTACAATCTATACAGCCCGACACCTCGGACGCTACACTACATGGTCATGGCCATGGTGTTTACAAAGCCATAATGGAGGGTTTTACATGGAGTGGTCATCTTCACAGAATACACAAGCTTTGTGTTCCCCTTTCGATGCTTTGCACACAGTAAAAATACAGATATAACGCTTGAGGGTTATCCAAACCATAATGCATATTAACTGAGTACCAGTGATATGTAAATGGAAGAGAAAAACTACCATAGAAGTCAAATAGCACACAGGATGGCCAAAATGTGCCCAGATCAGGTCCGCCTGGGCCTACCTGTAGTAAAACATCTGTAAAATTGCTCTGGTTCACTTTATAAGGATTTGTTTTGAAACAAGCACTCATAAGACATTACTCTACTGCTCCATAGAATAATTTGGCTGGCAACCCATGATTTTCAGGTGGCTTTCATCCAAAATAGTGGTGTTTTTTTGGGCTGAGCTTGAATTTGTAATTTTTTGCCATGTTCTAACTGATTTTACTCTGATACAGTACATTTTTAATTGATTCTGACACTTCTACAGCAATCTCACTGGCTAGCTTTTGAAAAAAATAATTTTCAGGAAATACCCTGTAGTTGTCGAGATATACTCCATTCAGTTCGGGCATGTCATTTTCGGCAGGTGAGCTGAAAAATAGGCTTAGGGATTAAGAGGTTAATGAGAAATGTGCATCCATATTGCCCAGTATGCCCAGCAGTTTTAATTTAATATTTAATCAATAGCTATTTAGTCAATGTCAATCCATTGCTTTCCATCATGCAGTAGTCCAGACTTTTAACTAAACCTTGTCTACTAAAAAAAAGTCAACTAAATGTTGTCTTGTTTATTATTGTTAATGCATTTTTGGGCCTTGTTATTGTATCGCTAAACGCCAGAATGCGCGGCGCTAACCATTTAACCACGCCTTTTTAAGCGTAGAATTATTCACAAGTGTTGGATTGGTGATCTCAAGTAAACCAATCACATTCTTCCCTTCCCAGCTCCAATCCGCGAAGCGACTCCAGTCCGGTCAGAAAAGCCCTAGAAGCAAAAATCATGTAACTCAGGAGGGGATGAGAAGATGACTGGCAAATATGTGAAAGAGAGAGTGATAGAGAGCGAGAGAGGGGGAGAGAGAGACAGAGAGAGAGAGGGGGGAGAGAGAGAGAGATAGCGGCAGAGAGAGTGATTGAGAGTGAGAGTGTGCAAGTGAGTGAGAGAGAGAGGGGGGGAGTCTGTATCAGACGAGCATGCAGACTGATTCAGGAAGGTCTTTTTCTGGTATAAAGGCTGAATTATACTCGACCAAGCTCCGTGGGGGTGGGGCCCCGCGAGTCTCCGTGAGTCACCGTGCAGACCCCGCGCTGGGGCTGATGCCATTATACTCAGAAAGTGATCAGCATGTATTGTACAATGGTAATAGTGAGAACAGCCCGTGGAAAAGTCGCAATGAAATGCTATTATGTATAGTACTGAGTGCGCTTTTGTAACGGCGTTGTGTAGGTGGTACTTGCAGCAACCCATGTTAAGGGCTTGTCCAGGGGTGGATTCGAACTGCCGACCCTCGGCTTGGGAGTCCAACATGTTAACCACAACACCAAGAGAGCTAACTCCCTTGGCGGAGCTGGTTAACATGCCTTTATACCTGGGGAGTGAGTTTAACCAATCCACTCGCTACCACTCGGGACTCACGAGGAATCCGCGCTGATTCAACTCGGTTACACTCACCCCCTTAAACTCACTCCACACCCACTGGACATCCGGGTCACGGCACCAATGTAACGGCGTTGTGTAGGTGGTACTTGCAGCAACCCATGTTAAGGGCTTGTCCAGGGGTGGATTCGAACTGCCGACCCTCGGCTTGGGAGTCCAAAATGTTAACCGCAACACCAAGAGAGCTAGCTCCCTTGGCGGAGCTGGTTAACATGCCTTTATACTTGGGGAGTGAGTTTAACCAATCTACTCGCTACCACTCGGGACTCACGAGGAATCCGCGCTGATTCAACTCGGTTACACTTTCACTCTCAAACGACCGCAGATCAGCACATGAAGGAATCACCAAACTTGTTTTTACTGAAAGCCGTTTAACTTCTCAGCCCTGATAGCCTACTCTGTGCTGCCTTTAATCTCTCTCAATAATGCTCTCAACACAACACATTTACTTGGTGAAATGACTAAAAACAAACAGTTGCAAATCAAAGTTTATAGCCTACCACATGGGTCAAGAAATGTGGGGAAAACACAGCTCAGTTATGTTAGTTAGTTATCAGAAGGTTAGTTTAGCCAATCTCTACTCTGCCTTCCCGGCGCGTCCCATGGGATGGTGAATTAAAATAGAGTGAGACAATTTGTTACAATTTATCTGACATTTATTTCTGAGAATTAATTGACAACAGACATTGAATATAAAAAGCTCAAATATTACAATACAGATCTGGGTCAACTCCTTTCCTGGTGCAGCAATCGCTCATCGGCCAATTAGAGATTGACCCGGTAACACTTTATAATAACGTTCAGTAGTAAATCATTTATAAGCTATTAATTAATGATGAACTAATCATTTACAAAACATTTGTAAATGATTAATAAGTGCTATGTAAACATATTAAAAACGTGTTGTAAGTCATCTATAAACTTTCAGTAAATCATGAAATTATCATAAATAAAACGTTAGTAAATTGGTAATAATTAATCAATATTCTATCCAAAGTTTTTATATTCCAACCATTATCTCATCATGAACAAATGATGAGCAAATCATTAGTAAATTATTTAAAAGTAATTAGTTGATACATTATAAATCACTTCTAAGTCAGTTTTTATATTGCAACTTCTGTTTATCAGTATCTCGCCACTTACACATTTGTTAATCATGAACAAATGATGAACAAATCATTAGTAAATGATCTGCATATAATTTGTGGATGTCTCATTAATTACTTGTAAGGTAGCCTGTTAAAAGCCTCAAAACAATGATACTGTACCGGTAATGACCTGTTAATGAAGCTTCTCCCATGCGGGTGAACAGGGACTGACTCCATGTATCCCCAGGCCGACCGAAGCAGTCAGCACTTAGAAGCACTGCAGCACAAACTACAAAGTTTTGCCCAACTGTAATAAATGATGTGTAAATAATTTACAACTCACTTATAACGCTTCCTCAACGGTTACAAATGATTTGTACATGTATACAAATCATTTATAAAGCTTTCTGTATCCCCTAATCTAAAGTGTAAACAATTCATCACTCATAAATGTGTTACATATAATATGTAGATCTTCCTCAACAGTTACAAATGATTTGTACATGTATACAAATCATCTATAAAGCTTTCTTTATCCCCTAATCTAAAGTGTAAACAACTCATCACTCATAAATGTGTTACATATAATCTGTAGATCTTCCTCAACAGTTACAAATGATTTGTACATGTATACAAATCATTTCTAAAGCTTTCTGTATCCCCTAATCTAAAGTGTAAACAATTCATCACTCATAAATGTGTTACATATAATCTGTAGATCTTCCTCACATGTTACAAATGATTAATGGACCCCAGGCCCCAGCAGAATACATCTATATTGTGGAGCTTTTACTAAATGTTTTTATTTATTGGATCATTAAAATACAGCATTCCAATTACAAAAAGGGGTAATATACCAAAAAATCAAGGTCTGGGGGGAAAGAAATACTTTTTTCAATCGAAAATGTGTGGAACCATGATTTACAAATTGAAAACACAATAATTACAACAATAAAACAGTGTCAGTGTCTCTAAACCTTAGGAGAAAGCCTACATATTCTCCATATAGCTTTGTTGTCAAATTATAGGACACCATACTGTACGGATATATTTACAGATGATGACTTATAAACTAGAAGTGCACAAATGGAAAATAAGCAAAGAAAAAGGTGTTCATTTAGTATCTCAGCAACATGTACAATACATATTGTATCGATGAAACTGGTTGTTGAAATCATTCAAAGTCCACTCCACAGGCAGGCAGATCTTGAGACGGACGTCCCTGTGTTTGTGAGCCAGCGGTTCATCTGCCTGATAAAGAAAATTATGTTACAATGGTCATGGCAGATGGAGGAGACTACCGTCTCACTGTAGCAAGGCACACAAGCAAGCCTTTATTTCTGAAACAAAATATTTTCGCGGCCACAAGATTGAGCGAAAAAAGGTGCGTTTGTGTAAACTATTCAGATTTCTCTGAATGGCGAGGGACGCTAACTGCTGCTTTCTGCCATTTTAGCGAGTCCCATTCTAATAACTTGCTCGCAATAAATAACTAATTGGCTTTGCTCTAGACATGTTTGCAAATACTGTTGTAATACTAGCTTGGTTAGACAGTGGTGTTTACTCCTCCTGATGGCTAGCTCGGCTAACGCTAACCTAGCTTCGCTAGCCGTGGCCAGCTATCGATCTAAGTTAGCCATTAGGACACATTTTTATTAGCAAACACCATAATCATACTAAAGTTACCATGTGGGTGTTAGCAACCCCTGTCAGAGTCAAGGAGGCAGGAGACTTACTTTGGTACAGGCTTAATAATTCACAGCTTCCCAGCAACTCTCAGCATGGACGTCAGTCATGTCTAGCACAGGAAAGCAACAACAACACAGTTCCGGCTGGAAACATGCATGCACTTCAGTTCCTAGTCAGAAATCAACATCACTCTAAAAACCAGAATCGCCACAGTATCGTCTCTGATTTAATTTCAGTAGGTGGCTGGAAACTGGCACGGCTGATATTGTACTTACATTGCTGCTGTGTTTACAGTTTGCAGACCGCTGCCATGCTCCTCCAAACTTACCTCCAAACGGAACATCACTGAATGCAGCTTCAATGAGACATCCACAACTTATATGCAGATCATTTACTAATGATTTGTTCATCATTTGTTCATGATTAATAAATGTTTATAGAGATAATGGTTGGAATATAAAAACTTCATAGTATATTGATTAATTATGAACAATTTACAATTTACGTTTTATTTATGATCATTTCATGATTTACTGAAAGTTTATAGATGACTTACAACACGTTTTTAATATGTTTACATAGCACTTATTAATCATCTACAAATGTTTTGTAAATGATTAGTTCATCATTAGTTCATCATTAATTAATAGCTTATAAATGATTTACTACTGAACGTTATTATAAAGTGTGACCATTGACCCTTGACCATAGCCACAGACGATGATTTCCCGTCAGTCAATTTCTCCTTTCGTATTTTCCAGTTGGGGAGGGCTGGTGTTCTCCGGAACTGGAAGCTTTCACTTCCAGATGTGACGCTGCCTCTTCAATCAGGAACTGGAGACTTACCGGTACACTTTCAGATGTGAGTGACACTGCTTCTCCACAAACATGCATGCTCCCACATTTCATGCACAACTTTCATATCTTACTTTATTAACGCTTGATATGCAAACAAATGGCAGAGGCGCCAGAGTAAAACAATTATAAATGATAAGCTATATTACTAAGTTCCTGCTAGGAATAACACATTTCATCCCCTTACCCTACATCCCTTATGCAGCATTAATATAGCACAAAGCAACATTTTGCGACTGGTCTTCATGCTCGAGTAGGAGTTAGTGGGAAACCGCAGGCTTTTGCTATAAGTTTCTGGGAAACCCTAACATGGCTAATGCCACCCAATTTCGGCCTTCTCGATAAAAAACATGGACCGTACAGTTCATTCTATAGCCTAAGCCAGCAAGCAGATTAGCCTTTTGTTAACATTTACTATAACCCTTACTTCTATCAGAGCCACACATATTTTACTTAATTTGTCAGTACAAAGGAAACATGTTAACATGTTCACCTTAACACGAGAATCATGTGATTTTGGTGACCTTAATTTTAGAGAATTGATCAGATACATTTCAGAGATTCTGGGGAAGTTCGATGAAACACTGCAAGGAAGAGGAAGTTTGAAAACACAAACAGGATGGTTTCAAATATTCATTTGACTCGATCTTACTATAGAAACGGATGTTTTCACCTGGAGACTGGAAAAAACAGGGAACAGACACCACAGTTCCACTCTCAGACAGCAGACCCATCCAGAGCCCACACGTACACACACATGCACGGACACACACAGACACACGCACGCACACACAGGGCCGGGCAACATATCCACACCACATCCCATCGCAACATTATCCTCAATATTGGATATCATAACACTAGGATATGGCACAAGTGCTGCCCCTCCATGGTATATTTCCGCATCAAGACACAACTGAGAGTTGCTTTGGAAAGGCATGTCCGCAAAATAGGATAACGCCGTGGGTGCATCCCCGACCCCGGCTGTCACACACAGTGATCAATCAATATAGTATGTAGTATATAGTATATAGTATATAGAGAAATGTGCCACACACACACACACACACACACACACACACACTTTCCGCCCCTGGCCCACATTTGTTTTAAGTTGCGGCCGTTGCGGCTGGTGTGGTCTCTAGTTTTTTTAGACATGTATAGAAGATGTGCGTAAATGTTGAGTTTGTACTACTCACAGTAGATACGAGGAGCCATGATTCCTACCAGTACCACCAAACACACTGCAATCAGTAGATAAGATTGGAAATGGGAGGGAGCGCTCCCATCTAGCAAAGAGTCCAGTCAGATATCCTCAACAAAATGATTCAAAAGTTTCAGTATAAAACACTGTGTTTCTTGTAAATATCAGGGCCAGCTCTAGACATTTTGGTGCCCTATAGGTGAGATTTGATTTGTCGCCCCACCCAACCCCCTCTCTCTCCCTCCCTCATCCACTCCTTAGTCTCTTAAAACAGACTGTCTCATCTACATCCGGCGAATGCAGCTAAACAGTCTGTACGTTACACCCCCAGAACATGCACAAGGACGTTGGGGAAAAAACCTTCAGACCGGAAGGAAGTTCGACGGAATCCGACCAATCCCGACAAGCCCCGAGTTCCGCGAATGCGGCATATTGGATTCTGATTGGACTAATGAGCGGAAGACCCGCCTTTCTGCTTTCTGATTTGACTAATGAGCGCAAGACCCGCCTTTATCACGACAAGCCCCGAGTTCCGCGAATGCGGCATATTGGATTCTGATTGGACTAATGAGCGGAAGACCCGCTTTCTGCTTTCTGATTGGACTAATGAGCGGAAGATCTGCTTCCCATTCCGGTTGGTGCATGATTCCCCCCCATGAAGTACAGACGGTATGGCGGAAGCATTTGAAAATTGCGGAAGCCAACTCGTCTGTTCTAAGAGACTATCCTGAAGAAGGCCGTTAGGCTGAAACGTTCGTGCTGTACCTGGTGATAACTGGAATAAATACAACCATGACATTTTGTGTGCTGGCTCTCCTCCTTCAAAGTATTCTCCTGTGTCGTGCACCGAAACTTTAAAAACACAGGTGAGTGTGCTCGCTACTGGCTGATTGCCAGTTTGTTTGAACATCCATCTATAATAAACATTGTGTATATAGGCGTCTATTCAAATGTTGAAAGTTTAGACTGTATTGGGCTTAGAACATTATGATGAGAAGTAATGAGGGCCCCAATTATGTCTCATAAGTTCATAGGCTCATAAGCAATTTCTGGGTTTGTTCCATTTGTTACATAGATTTGGTGCAAGATTTCATCATCTTGGACCACTCAAAATACCACATTAAGACACCAAGGCCTTGATGAACACCATAGAAAAAAATCATGCTGTAATTTGATATGAAAAACTTTTTACATTTGGAGATTTCTGTAAGAATTGCATTTTTCTAATTTGCGGTAATAAAGTTTCATGAGGCTGTGATTATCCTAGACTCGGTCACAATAGGTCATTTTATACAGTGAGGTCAAGTTTTGAAAAATGTTCTTACTACAATGAAATGGCTACTATGGGGACTAACATCACCACAGATTAATAAATGGTGGTAGTTGAATCCATAACGGCCACATTCCACTGAGTCCGTGTTCGGTTCGTCTGCGCTGCGGTACGGCTTCGGAGCCGATATGCTGCGTTGCGTGTCTACTCCATCCCAGCTCCGACGATCCGGAGCTCTCCGAAGCAGATACGCAAGGCTTCTATTTTCCACGGATGTCGGAGCAAAGCTGCAGCAAGTTGGGCGGAGCCAGGCCTGGAGTCAACAGGTCAGAGGTGCTTACAGCATTCAATATCAAGCCAGAGGACAAACATGTATGAGGAAAAGTGAATCATTGAAGTGGAAAACCACAAAATAATATATGACACGACACATCCTTTTTACAAAGACAACACCAAGCAAGTCCACCCCTCCTCTGCTTCTCCAGTTGGGAACAATGATCTTCTGCCTGTTTGTTGTTGTATTTATCCCACATACAAATTGTCTCACTCGATTTCACCGCGAGAACTTGTCGGTCTCGTCACTCTAGCTGTATGGCGGAGCGGAGCCGTGACGTGCTCTGCACGCAGCCGGTTAGTGTTGGCGGAGCACAGAGCACGTAGCAAAACCGGAGCACAGCCGCAACGCAACGCAAATGCAACCAGTGGGATTCCCCTGTAAGAGTCTCAGCTTTATAGTCATAACCAATTCATGCAATTCCATGACGGTTTAGGGGCCCCAGTGTGCAGAGATATTCACATAGAATAGGCAAAGAATAACACGTTTAATTATACTGCATCATGCAAAACACTGCATTTTTCTTTCTTCCAAAAATGCATGATGGCATTAGCATAAAGTGGGCATGACTGTAAAGGGGAGACTCTTGGGTTGCCATATAACCTATTCTTATTATATATCTTGAGGTGAGAGGTCAAGGGACCCCTTTGAATATGTCCATGTCAGTTTTTCCCTTGCCAAAATTTATTTGGCGGTATTTAGCTGCCTTGCCAACAAGCTAGCATGACATGATTGATACCAATGGATGCATTAGGTCTTCTAGTTTCAGATGATGCCATATCTGAGCCCGCTACATCCTCTGAAAGACAGTAATGTCGCAGTAACCTTATGCTGGTGGCCATACTCTGAAGAAGGCTGTTTGTGCCACTACGCGTGGGTGATGTCCCAGCTCTTTTAACATGCACTAGCTATGTTTTTAAACCTTCCAAAATTAAATAGCCATCTACAGTAAATAAAGGCTTTTTACTTGAAGACTTTGGAACCTTTGTGATCCTCACCAAAGAGCACCTTCACCACACCAGTTTTGGACTTCCGAGCACTCTGGAGCTTTCTTCTTCCAATGTCGCAGTAATGTTGGCTGTTACGCATCAGGGCGGCCGCCAATATGGCCTGCCTTGAGCCGGCCGATGCATCATGTATGCATGTACAGTGTTCAATTTTCAATGTTCATGTCAAAATGTAATCTTTTGTAGTTTCCACGCATTTGGTTCAGATTTGTTCTTTAGACTTTTCAAATTTATCCCAATGTTTTTTTTTTTATTATTTGTTTCACTTATTACTTTATTCTTTCTTGTTATTTGTTGTACAATTTTATTTATTACATATTATTATTTTTATACAGAGAAGTTCTGAACATTTGTATATTGAAAAAAGGCTTGTATTCTTTATATGAACAATAAAAAAGTGGTCCAGATTGTGATGATTAATTAGAAATAAATTAAACAATTATATTTCTCTGTAATTTTTTTACATATTTCACTAGTAAGGTAAATAATACATATTTCATAATTTACCTGAAATGGCCAGCCTTTGATCAGCAATGCTTCCCATTGTAACATAGTCAGCCTCTTCCTCAATTCCCCCTGAACAATGAAAATGTTGAAATATTAACAGCTGTGTAGCCACTATTCATTGAGAAATTATTTGCAGAATCCTGCACATTGTGTTGGACAGATTGGAGAACTCAAAATTCACAAGATAGACTTGGAAAGATTGTTTCGAAAGTGATTCAAACAATTCAAAAAGATGATGTAGTACTGTATCTTACCTGTAGACAGAGAAACAGGGTTTTTTGAAAATAACAGCCAGCTCCTGTGCTTTTCTATTCATCCTGCACAAATCACATAGATCAGTCACAGTCCTGTACAAGGGCTGGAAGGGAAGTCTCAACACTGACAGACTGCCAGACTTTTATTTCACTGAAGACGGTCCACTGTTAGTATCTGTTACCATATTTGTACATTAGTTCTGCTTTGAGGTTGTGACAGTGTTGATCTTCTTTAGAAGCTGGTGTCATGTTGATCTGATAAGCAGAGGTGTCTCAAAAGCTGTTAACAGCTGGCAATATTTTTGCCAGGCAGCCAGATGACGGATGACGTCATCAGTGATGTCATCAGTAACACACATGCTGCCGGGCATATAGCGAATTCACACTTGTTTCACAGTGAAATTGACATCCAGCAAAATGTCCCCCTAAAACGTAGGGCAGTAAAATAAACAGAAGAGTGTGAAGCCACATGGCATCATAGAGACACTGCATGAAATAGGCCACGCCCATCATGGGGAAAAGCTCCCTTCATTTCCACACACCAGAGTCATTTTCCTTGAATTAAACATGGCTAAAAGCTCTTGTGTGTTTGTTCTGTGCAGACAACAAATGTAAAAAATCGACAGTTAAAGTTTTTTTGTACTCCCGAGGAAAACAAGGAGAGAATTGGCGAGAAGAAAAACTGTGGATGTTGCTGTCAATGAAGTAAGTTGGAGTGTTCATCTTCCGTATATACGATCTTTTTGTGCAAGACCCGACCATGCACGTGACATAGGATAACGTGCAGGATTGGACGGGAGTTTGTGTTTTCCCCCATTTTGGGCGTGGCTTCTGAATGATGACGCATTACGCAGTGTCTCTATGGCAGCACAGTGAGAGTGGTGATAGTTTCAGAGTAGGAGGAGCCACATGGCATCATGGCAGCACAGTGAGAGTGGTGATCGTTTCAGAGTAGGAGGCTGATACTGGTGGAGTGCAGATCACAGTGTCTGATCAGTGCCATTAAAGCGCGTGTACAGTGGGTTGGCCCCCAGGATGCTAGAGCGTGCCATTGCGCCTCCTTTAGGGGCCATGGGCTTAATTCACTGAAACATCTGTGATGAGGTGCCAACTTGATAAATCCAACAAACAACCTTTCCGCTAATACGATCCAAGATCGTTTTGTACAGAAGTGCTCACACTAAATGTTGATACTTTATTGGATGCCGTAGGAAAATTCTCTTTTATCTTGCCTCCCTCCACAGCGGGCTGGGGCAGCTGTCTGCTACAAGGACACATGTAGTGTAGACTCGGATCCTCTGTGCCCCTCGCTACACCACACTGTTTCCTATGGTGTAAACAGATCCTGTAGTTAATTGTCTTAAATCAAATACATAGACACTCAAGTAGATGATCAAGATGTGGAAAGACTTTGATATTACTACTGTAGAATTATAGGATTCAAGCTCAGATTAAAAATGTAAAGGCTTTTTGTGGAATAGTGAACTAATCTTGCACTACTGGCTTTGTTCATGTGCTGATTTAGTGAGTGAAAACAGTATTTTCATTCTGAAATCGATTAAAATCTGCATTTTGAGTAACAGCAGGATTTATCAACAATTTCACTCGTTCAGAAGTCCATCACACTAAAACAAGTGCGAATTCGCAATAGCTGCGACCAGATGATATGTGATGTCAGTCAGTGTGACGTCATCCACTCCATTGTGATACCATCCACTCTATTGTGAAATTTCCCCCCCTTTTAGCTAATTGGCATGAACACAAACACACACCTTCACTCACTCACTCACTCGCACGCACGCACGCACATGCGCACGCGCACGCACACACACACACACACACACACACACACACACACACACACACACACACACACACACACACACACTTGACCTCCATGCCGAATTCCAGCCTTCTATGGGCGAAAACTGTGGTGAACGTTTTGTGGACTGACCAACCCCCCCATTACTCCTTTTTCTTTGTGTTGTGCCACTGGAAGTATTTTCACATGAATAGAGTAAAAATAACTCGTTATGAATACCACATAACCTTCCTTGCCTGAAACTCTAAAAATAATCATCACCAACAGATGTTAACCTGGGCAGGGTATGAAAGCATTTGGGTTTGGTTGTGTGAATTGTTAGAAAGTTTGAGCTGGTTTGATGCGTTTAGAACCCCAGTTTCTTATGATCTTGCTTGCAACTTGCAAGATGAAGAGACTGATCAGGGTCGATACTGTTTCCACATTCCACACTGTAAAAAATATTGTGTCTGGAGTAAGGGCCAGACGCCGGACATTTATTTGTGTACTAGCCTTGCAACAGATCCCCAGAGAATTTAAATGATGTCTTGGACTATTTTCAATAATGTAGACTACTTAACAGCCAATGCCCAGTTCGTCATATGACAGTGCACGCCCCCTTTCTTTGAGGATGTATAACCCATTCATTGTTAGGCTCGCCCCCTTTCTCTGATACTGTCTCCTCACCCATTCACAGTTTACCACACATGTGGCAAGAACCAATCAGCCCAAGGTATTCCTCTCCAGCTGATCCCAATCACCTAATCAGCGTAGTATATCAGGGTCCATGTTTTACTCTGTTTGCTATGTGCTGTGTATGTGCCATGTCATTCTCAGTTGCTGATCATCATCGCTGAAGCAGTTGTTTTCGCCCCACCTCCTCCCCTGACCACCACCATCGGTCATGACTCCTGATTGAAGAATTCCCTATGGGGGATTTCCTATCCTATTCTTCACTGACGACGCCCTCTCATCATCTCAGGAGAGCGTCATCATATCATGGAGTCATACGCCAAAATTAATTTGTTGTATCATTAAAGCTTGTTATACTTTCTATTAGTCTCTCATTATTGAAACAAAAAGACAGATACAGTACAGGCAAAAGACCATTTCCTGAGCTGCATTTACTAGATGACAAAATATAGCAGAGGTAGCTTTGAACTTACGAGGGTGCTGCGGAGGTGTGATGGCAGTTCTTGCCTATGTTTAAACATGGCAGGCACTTGCCTGGCGCTGCTCTTGGATCATTTACAGATCTGATGATAATACAAAATTAATTCATATTTAATAACATTCATCTCGCGGTTCTGGTGCCTGTATTTACTAAATGTGATGTTTCTGTGCCCACATGTTTTTGTGGTTCGTTCCTTCTCTTTTAATAATCTAGCAATCTAATTAGTACTATATTCCTGCAGGCTTTTTGTTGCACGCACCTATATACATTGTTGTTGTTGTTGTTATTTTGTTCACTTTATAGTTCAACTCTATTACCAGAATCATTATGTCATCTTGTCAAAACTGTAGCTAGGTTTTGATTATTGTTCATGTGCAGTGTGCTATCATGGCACAGGTTTGGTCTCTTGATAAAAGTGAGGCAACCTGGAACCATTGCCCATCAGAGGCCTACAGTATACCACGAAGCAAGATTAGTTGCTTAGCGAGGTAACTTCAGGTTTAACCCTGGGTTTGCCGTGCTACGACGCTAGTTAACTTCTTACCGAGATATAATTCCATAGCAACTTATGCTTCACACTTAACCTGGTCGATAGCAGGTTAAGTTGCAAGGATCAGATTAAACCTTAAAAGGCACCGCTCACGAACCAATGAGCTTCCTGGAAAAGGAGAGAAGAGTTTTTTGCGACCACCAAGACCCATTTAACTCATTGAGTGCCAGCCACTTTTGGAGAACGGACCCAGTGCCAGAGTTTCAGAGCGTTTTCAGTGATATCTCGAGGCCCACAGAATATTGTGTGATATTACTATGTAAACACCGAACACGCACAAAGAACGAGGAGACTCTCTTCTATCATCAGCAAAAAAAAGTTTATTGATATCATTTTCCGTTCTTTAGTTATCAGCCGGAGAAGATAGGTGGATTTCAGCAAAAACACACATTTCAATTTAGAAGCTGAGATATTCAGCCTTTTGTGAAATGAAGCATTTCAAGCACATCACTGACTCTGAAGCTAATATTTTCTGATGTAATGACACCTCAAAAATAATTTCCTTCAATAAAACAGTGAAAACAAAGGAATTTTGTTTGGCCAAATAATATTTTTTAGCTGCAACCAGCAGCGCTGGCCCCTGCGTGCGCAGACCCTACACCTTCTTGCTGGTCTTGATTTACTGCTGGTGGGCATCAGATATTCTAGCTTGTTTGCCTGTCTCTGTCCATCGAGCCTGCTGTCTGGGTCTGTTTACTGTCAATGGTTGTATGCTGCCCTGCGTGCCCCACCCCCCTCCTCCTCCTCCGTGGGAGTGTCTCTGGTGGCTCTGCTGCGTTTGCTCTGCGTTTGCTCTGCACTGAAAAGTGCGCTGCACCCCGCTTTTTCACAGCATGTCGCCGGCTCCCAGCTGAGAATAATGTAACTTTTCAGAAAGACGCTGGTGTCGGCAACTAAATCATATGGAGGGGCTATCGCAGCGGAGACGGAGGGGCTCAATTGTGGCAGCAGATTGACTGCTGTTCACAGGCACAGCTAACGTTATGCTTCATGCATATCGATGCATACCGATGCCGTTTCCGTTTCCATAACGACTTCTTCTCTGTTTTTTACTCAACTTTCTCTAATCTGGAGAGCACTGTCGCCACCTAATGGGTCGATAAAATACACATTACACATTCGTTATACACATTCAACATGCCCCAAAATTTTACAGGAGATGGATCTGGCTTTGATCCACGTCCCACCGACAAAAAACGCAATTGACGACTTTAGTCGTCATTGGCACTCTACGTTACTATCCGAATTGACGACTATTCATTGGCACTCAATGAGTTAATCATACGTCTCTAAAGTGCACCGTGTGCGCAACAGAGATGCTGAACATCGGTGGGGAAATCAAGCAAGCTGAATAATTTACGCATTGAGACAATCTGCATTTTTTGCCAGCCCTCCTTTCTGTGATTATTATGTGCAGCAGTGTTGCCTTTGGTTTTTATTACATCTTTGAATTCTTCATATTTCCGTAAGATTATGGTTTGTTCCTCCAGCATGAAGTATTCATTTTTATTTGCTCCCAAGCACGTTTGACCCTGCCGATTGCAGCTGAACGCTGCGTGGAGAAATATCACTAAATCACCTGCGTAAAAAGGAACCATAAACGTCTCCAAAGCGCGGGGACAACGGAGCTGCTATTTTTATAGGCTTTTTTTTTTATTCAAGGAAAACTACGCCCGCACCGTGTTGATTCAGAGCCTATATTTCTAACGTTAAATCTATGATCTAAATAGGCCTACGGATTTCGGAAATTTAGACTTCTACTCGCAAAAAACACATGCAGGTTTTATTGAGTAGACCTATATTAATCTGCTGTATAGGCACTAGGCAGAAACGGCAGCAAAAACCTAATGAGAATGTGAATAAATGTGAATAAAAGCGGTAACTTTCAGGGCCGCGGGAAGTAGGGGTGCTGCAGGTGCAGGCCAACCCCAACCAATTTTGCAGTGCACTATGTTCCTTTCTTGTTTAAGAATGTTTCAGGAAATGAAAATGTAGCCTATTTAAATAGAATTATCAACAATAACAATCAAGGAAGTTACATGCTTGTAGGCTAGAGAAGAAGAAGAAGCGCGCATGCACGCACATGTTGTGTTGAACCAACCAACAACCAATACGAATTGTTTAATCTGGCAATAAAGAAATGTGAACTTGACATGCTATTTTAATAGCCTACTCAAAAATGCACCTCCCACTATACAGCAAAGAGAGGAGTCAATGTTTCTTGATATATGCCATTCAGATCAGAATAATTAGTCTAGTCATTAAGTTTGCTGATAATATTTCTATCATGTTAAGTCTGTGTCATGTTAGCTGGTGTATTCAGAGCAAATAGGGAGATATAGAGCATTATCATCATGCTATATATCTCCCTCTTTGCTCTGAATGAGTGAGAAAGGAGAAAATACTGAATAATTACATCACAACAGTATCCTAATGTTAATTTAAAATTAGATATTCCTCTAAATATGGCAAAAAAATGTAAAAAAAAAACCGTGGGAGTCCCTTCCTCCCAGCACCCCCTGCTTAAATTGACTTCCAGCGGCCCTGGTAACTTTAGACAGTCCTTCAGTAACAGACTCATATACAACGCAGACTTTGATTATGACATGCAGTAAAGCTCCATTAATTAATACGCTTTGATGTGGCTTTCAATGAATGAGGAAATAGGCGTGGCTGACACTGTAAAATCTGGAGCTGTCCATATTGCATTGTGATTGGCTAGTTGTTACAAACCACGCCTCTATCGTGGGCACGAGCTCCTGTTCACGAGCATTTTCAGATGCATGAGCTCAGAGCTGATAAGGAAATCCTGAATTAACAGACCCAGCTGATAACCGGCGTCGTGGTACCGAATAGCTCGATTGCTTTGATCTGGTTAAGCCAAACCAGATCAAGGGACAGATTCTGGATCTGTTTATCCTCCGTTCGTGGTATGGGCCTCAGACGTGTATCCATCTGCAAATAGGTTTTAGGCAGTATAAATTCCCCCTTGTCACTGTCAATGGAACATGACAGTAAAATCAGCTTGTTCTAGTGCCTTGGCCAGTCACTGATACTCATACCAGCATCTGTGGTATGAAACTGAATCAAATATCCAGAGCAGAGTTCACTACATATAATAAAATGATCCAGGTTGCTGTTTGCGAGTGACTTTTATCAGCTAACGTTACGAAGCAACCAACACCTGGTCCGTCAGCCTGTCACACGGTGTTGGCCAGGCAGCTGCTGGGCTCGTGTAAGCTATGGCGCACGTGTGTCAGCGTGAGCACAGGCAGTTACGCTAATGGCCACCAGTGTCGGTAAGAGTCAGATGTTATTACACATATAGGGCCTTTAACATTGTCCTGCTTAAACTCGTCTGATCTTGTACAGATTCACCGTGACAGCTGGCATTTGCAACTGACATGTTAGTACACAACACCCCACCACACCATTTAAAGGCTTCAACCTTTGACGCACAATTAATCTGCTAGCTGAATCCTTCAATTTTACTGTCTTATGAAATCACCTCTACTAGCTTTAAGACTGGGTTGTTCCTACAGTAGAGCCAAATATACAGTAAAGCCAGAGTTACGACATGGTCCAGATGATGAGATGGAGTTGAAGGGTTCCTGGGTGCCACCAAACTCTCTGGTCATCAGGCTCTGTGAGTTTACAGGCCCCTCTCTGTACTATTAACACGCACGCACACACACGCGCATGCACGCATACACACACACACACACACACACACACACACGCACGCACGCACGCACACACACATGCACGCACGCACGTACAGAGAGAGACTGTAGAGCCAAATGCATTTAGCGAGGCCCAGCTGCTGCTTGAAGACAACACTAGAAAGAAAAGAACAATTGTGTTACTTTTGGTGCACACACAAGCTTTGGAATGACAGGTCCTCTCCAAACTCTACCCACATAAAACAATTGACACAGATTTCAAGTAGACTAGAACAACACCATATTTCAGTAAGAAAAACAAAAATATTTCAGTAAGATGTCTACAAATCATTCATTCTGACTTTCTGGAGGGGGGGGGGGGTCCATTTATGAATAACTCAAGTAACTTTATGACTGCATCAAATTCTCATAGATGCCAAATCAATGACAGCATCATAGTCATTGTATTAGCTAATATCAGATATCAGCATTTATTTTGAGCTCAGTTATTAGTGAAACTTTAAATGTTACAGTATTCTCAGCAAGCAAAGGCAAATTAAGCCATATGGTGGGTAAGAATCAGCATGAAACTGGAGGCTGTTGTGCTTTTATTCCACTTTGGGGTAGGGCATGTCATGATAGCCTGACAACCTCTGATGCTGAGTCTAATATCTTCTTACTCGACAGGAAACTGCTGTCATGTTTTGCTCATTTACCTCCAATCATACAACAGTCATCAAGATTCAAATTCATTGTACACGGGCCATTAATGTCCTATACAGTACCATACTGCCAGCGGGTGGAAATCCACCTACTTTAGAAATGGTTTCACCCACACTTGACCATATGGCTTGGTGCTATGTTCAGACTCATAATAATGGCTGTATTTTGTCTATCAGATAGGACTGCTGTGATTAATTTTGGAGTTGAGGCCCATTCACATCTAGAACCATAACAATATTAAGATTTTGATCCAGTAGGCTACTGTACATAGAATAGCTCTGTCCCTAACAATAACTATAAAAACATCAAAAATAATAACTACAGTATAATCTTTTTGTTTAGTAGATCTTTTTTGATGCTAAAACATTTTCAAACAGTCAAATTAAGTTCTAAGAAAGGAGGCTAGAAAATAGGTTTGTTTGCATTGAAGTGTGAACAACAACAATATATGCTTATAGTTAGTTACCTTTATAGTTCTCGTTCTAGATGTGGACGGGGCAGTTAGAATGAGGCAGGGAGGAAAGACTGGTCTAGCAGCAACTTGTTTTGAGGACAAATACTGGACCACCAGAGAATGTGAAGAGATCAAAGCAGACAGAGAGGGGTAAGGTGTCGGGAATGACAGGTTGCCTGCAAACCATTTAACACTCTGAACAGTTAAGAAATGAATAGACCTTTTAATTGATATTTGACGTTATTTGCATGACTTCAAAAGGGAGTAGAGCAAGAGAAACTGATTAGCAGTTTGAGACCTAGGGCCCTATCTTCGCAACGGCGGTAATTTTGCGTTAGCGCCCGTTTTGCGCTGGAATAGCGCCGCGCAAAGCCCTAATTGTGGGCGTGTCGGGCCACTGCGCTTCACGTCATCTCGACGCAAACCTCCATAGGCGTGTTTATTCCCATAACAGGATTCACAAGGTGAGATCACTCCCCTTAAAAGCCACAGTGTCACCGCCATCA
>NC_139623.1:75797318-75799818 GCF_964638095.1 Poromitra crassiceps | reverse complement strand
GAGAGGGTTAGGAGAAGAGAGAGTGTGTGTGTGTGTGTGTGTGTGTGGGGGGGGGGTGATAGTGAGAGGGTTAGGAGAAGAGAGAGTGTGTGTGTGTGTGTGTGTGGGGGGGGTGATAGTGAGAGGGTTAGGAGAAGAGAGTGTGTGTGTGTGTGTGTGTGTGTGTGTGTGTGTGTGTGGGGGGGGGGGGGGCGGTGATAGTGAGAGGGTTAGGAGAAGAGAGTGTGTGTGTGTGTGTGTGTGTGTGTGGGGGGGGGGGGGCGGTGATAGTGAGAGGGTTAGGAGAAGAGAGTGTGTGTGTGTGTGTGGGGGGGGGGGGAGGGGCGGTGATAGTGAGAGGGTTAGGAGAAGAGAGTGTGTGTGTGTGTGTGGGGGGGGGGGGAGGGGCGGTGATAGTGAGAGGGTTAGGAGAAGAGAGTGTGTGTGTGTGTGTGGGGGAGGGGGGGGGGGGGGGCGGTGATAGTGAGAGGGTTAGGAGAAGAGAGTGTGTGTGTGTGTGTGGGGGGGGAGGGGCGGTGATAGTGAGAGGGTTAGGAGAAGAGAGTGTGTGTGTGTGTGTGTGTGTGTGTGTGGGGGGGGGGGGGGGCGGTGATAGTGAGAGGGTTAGGAGAAGAGAGTGTGTGTGTGTGTGTGTGTGGGGGGGGGGGGGCGGTGATAGTGAGAGGGTTAGGAGAAGAGAGTGTGTGTGTGTGTGTGGGGGGGGAGGGGCGGTGATAGTGAGAGGGTTAGGAGAAGAGAGTGTGTGTGTGTGTGGGGGGGGGGAGGGGCGGTGATAGTGAGAGGGTTAGGAGAAGAGAGTGTGTGTGTGTGTGGGGGGGGGGAGGGGCGGTGATAGTGAGAGGGTTAGGAGAAGAGAGTGTGTGTGTGTGTGGGGGGGGGAGGGGCGGTGATAGTGAGAGGGTTAGACAAAGGAGAAGAGACAGAGACAGAGGAGGAGAAAGATGAACAGGCTCTAATAATAAGATGGTTGCTTCATATATCAGTGTTGTCCTATGGAGTCAGGCGTACTTGTCTGATCTTTCCTCACATTTCTTCACATCAGCCGGTTCCGTCAGCCATATTTTCTCCAGGAGCACACTTTCTCATCTTCTGCCATTTATTTAATGCTTATGACAACTCTTCATCTTTCTCCTCACCATGTCCTCGCCCCCTCCATCTGTCACCCGCTCTTTAGCGTCTTCACCCCCTTTTTGTCCACCTCATCCATTCTCCAGCAAGCCGCTGGTTCCTCTGCCCTCCCTGCTGAGCAGAGCAGATCAGAGCAAATGACACTGTGCTCACCAGGTAACGACACTGTGCTCACCAGGTAACAACACTGTGCTCACCAGGTAACAACACTGTTCTCACCCTAACGACACTGTGCTCACCAGGTAACAACCTGGTAACAACCTCCACCTTGGTAGGCCTCATCTCCAATGGGGATGAGTCCGCCTACAGGAGGGAGATCACGCGGCTAGAGAGCTGGTGTAAAGATAACAACCTGGCCCTCAATGCTCTCAAAACAGTGGAGATGGTAGTTGAATTCAGGCGGAAGGCAGCCCCTCCCCCCCCGCGCAACTTGGGAGGCACCCCAGTGGCCTCTGTTGAGTCTTGCCGCTTCCTTGGCATGACGATCTCCCGGGACCTGAAGTGGGAGCTGAACATCGACGCTCTCATGAAGAAGGCCCGGAAGAGGATGTACTTCCTGCGGCAGCTAAAAAAGTTCCGGCTGCCGAGGTCTATGCTGACTCAGTTCTACACCTCCATCATTGAGTCCATCCTCACCTTCTCCATCATCACCTGGTTCCCTGCGGCTACGGTCAAGGACAAGACCAAGCTGCAGTGGGTGATTCGATCAGCGGAGAAGGTGATCGGCTGCCCCCTCCCCTCTCTCGAGTCCCTACATGACACCAGGGCCTTGAAGAGGGCCAGAAAGATTATGGCTGACCCATCCCACCCGGGTCACGCCCTCTTTTCCATGCTTCCTCACGGTAGGCGGCTACGCCTGCCAGTGACTCTAAAAAACCGTCACAGACTCAGCTTCTTCCCCTCAGCAGCACGTCTCGTAAACCAGTCAGGTATCCCCCGGTTCCCCCCCCCCCCCCTAAGGGGAGCTGCCTCGGGCCTGAACCCTTATCCAAATATTTGCACTTGCCCATACCTGTATGATCACCAAATATTGCACTTTCTTGTCCTGTTGTTCCACTGTATTTGCCTCGTTTTGCACTGTCCCTTTTATGTGAAAAAAGTTTAAGCACTTTAATGCCAAAACAAGTTCCTATATGTTACATAACATAATGGTGAATAAATGATATCTGATTCTGATTCTGATTCTGAAACACTGTTCTCACCCTAACGACACTGTGCTCACCAGGTAACAACACTGTTCTCACCCTAACGACACTGTGCTCACCAGGTAACAACACTGTTCTCACCCTAACGACACTGTGCTCACCAGGTAACGACACTGTGCTCACCAGGTAACAACACTGTGCTCACCAGGTAACGACACTGTGCTCAC
>NC_139623.1:75739818-75794818 GCF_964638095.1 Poromitra crassiceps | reverse complement strand
TATATATCAGAAGACATAGGGCTCTATCTTCCCAAAAGCGCTAATTTTGCGCTTGCGCTCGTTTAACGCCATGCGCAATGCAAATTGGGGGCGGACACAAGCGCATGCCTGTGATAATTGTACTGGGCATTGGCTGCCCCATGCCAAAGCAGGCGTTTCAGCGCTAAAATGTGGGATAGATGGCGTTACCCTATCGTCAGCAGCGCGCAATTACTTTGCGCTAAGAGCTTTGAAAAGGACCTCTTACGCGCAAATACCTCTCTGCGCTGGGCGCTCTGCACGGAGATTACGGCTGCGCTCCCAGCACAGAGAGGTATTTGCGCAGTAGAAAGTGGAATTCCTTTTGGATACGTCATTAAGCACAGCCTTGCCACGCCAAGACATCAAATTATGCTGCTAAAATTGGGTATTAGCAGATAATTCAGAAGGCAATCAACTATAACTCATTGAGAAACTTTTATCACATCGCAAAGGGGGAAATTAATTGAGAACGCTTGTGGGACAATAGATAGATATAGATAGATAAATACTTTATTAATCCCAAGGGAAATTCTGTTGTACAGCAGCTTCCAGTTGCACATACAAATAACAAAGTACATATGAAGGATAAAAAGCATGTTAAAATACTAAAAAAGAAGAGATAAAAAGATAAACAAGATTAAAAAAAAAAGATAGGAGAGCCAGTCCTGTCAGGGACATGGAAATAAGAGAGATAAACAAGTGCCTGTGGGACAATGGACATACTGTAGGCTATTTACCTTCATAACCCGAAGGGTCATTGGCACCACAGACGATCTGTCAATAAGCTCCCTCTGTCCTCGTATGAGTGAGTACACTCTATTACGCATGGAGATAATTACAGCATATTGCATGCCTCGGAGAGGCAACCTCGCGCAAACAACCATTGCGAGACGGGAATCTGATTAGTTTTGATTGATGTAATGCCCAGCCTTGCCTGGCCACGCCTGTGAATAATTAAGACTGCCCAAATCCCGTTTGCGCAGGCATTTTGGGGCGCAGATGATTTTTGGCAGAATTGGCACGGCTCTAATTTGCGCTTGCGACAAGTGCCATGAACGCTTCCGCATGCCCGCCGAGAATTGCATCCCCAACATTAGGGTTGTGCGATGTCAGGAATTTATCCATCGTGATTATTCCACAGTGAACCATCGTGATCCACGATGGCATCGTCATTGGCGGGGGTGGGGGGAATAATTAATAATTTATTAAGTCGCTGCGGTGCGGTAATGCCATTCATTGCAATGCGTTCATTACAACTGGACAGCTCAGGTCTTCACGGAGACCAGCGGGCTTCGATAGGCTACTAAAGCCTCTGTGCTAACAGCACAGAGCCAGGTGACTGAATGAAGCAGTGGCTCTCACTACCAACAATTTGAACGGCGCAAATAACAAAACGTTAACGTTACAGGTCCTCACCAACAACGTGTGTGTTGAATTTAACTAGCTGGCAGTAAACTGACTGAATTACTGGCTGATATAACGTTAGATTGTAGCCTCATGCAGCAGCAGCTGTGCTTCTCTCTCAACTCTCCTCTCGTCAAATCGCTCTCATTAGGTTCAAAAGCCCACGCGAATCTAACGTTATATCAGCCAGTAATTCAGTCAGTTTACTGCCAGCTAGTTAAATTCAACACACACGTTGTTGGGGAGGACCTGTAACGTTAACGTTTTGTCATTCAGACTGATGCATCTAGCGTTGAGGCTGCTGCTGTGAGCGACTTCAACTTTCACTTTGGAAACAGGTGAGTTAAATTCACAGTTGAAGACTTGTACTCACTTTGGGTTGAAAACAGGAAAGAACATGAAGTTTCTTCTTTGTCTTAAAAGTTTTCGCAAAAAAAGAACTGACTTCTCATGCGCGGGGGACGCCCCGGCGTCATTAAACAAGCACACCCAGTGCAGAGAAGCACTAAAGAGGAGGAGGGGGAGGGGAGGCTTCTCTGAGTCTGAACTGGGCGCGCTCGTTTAATGCCGCCGGCGCGTCCCCCACGCGTCACGGTGAGTGGACTTGGTATTTTTTATTATTAAAATGTCACAAATTTATTTCAAACAGATAATTAATCACGATGATCCGATGTAGACGGCTCAGAGGTCGATGGGGGGTCGGCCAATCACGATGGTCGATGCCATCGTCCATCGTGCCAACCCTACCCAACATATTTCGGGGCTGTTTTAACTTAGAAATCAGGGAGGTCACGTCTACAGACAATTATATCACTTTGAATGAGTTACATTTCTGTATACATCATTACAAGTAGCTCCCGTGAGTTGGGGATGTTTTTTTTGCTGCTCGGCGTGCCTTAAGGCTTAAGGCACGCGCAAACAGTGCGCAAAGCGCTATTTAGGGATAGCACCTGTCGGAAGATAGAGGCCATAGAGTTCAAATTTCAAAGTGATTCAATTAGTCAATACATTTTAATATACTAAGGCAAGACACATCAAATACATTCAGTGTTTTTTTCTTTTTCTTGACATATGTATATGTAAAGACAGTTTCAAAGTTTCTAAACACTCAACCCTAGAGTATACAGGTACATACGAATATTTTTCAAGAACGTTTTTAACACATTGAATGCCAGCCATGTTTTCATTCCTGTAGGTAAGTTGTGCCAGGGGTGTTTTTGACGATTCTGGCTCATTTTAGAACAGCCGAGGATTCTTTTCTGTTAAGAATTCATGAACATCAATCATCTAAAAATAACTAATAGAATGTGTGCTTTCTCTGTCTAAAAGAGTTAGTTTGCAGAGTTAGTAGTTATGTAGATATTAGCCGTTGAGTACAGCATGGTTTCAGCGTCTGGAAATTTATTCAGAGATAAATGGCTTTTTGTGAAACAGTCACTTTAACCATTCATTTTTGGCATCAGTAAGACCGTCAGACATTCTAAACAATAGTTTTGAACAGTAATTTCCTCCATAACAACAGGAAACACCCCTCTCATTCAAACTCCTCCCTCCGTGTGTCTTCTCCTCCTTCCTCCTGGCTCTAACAGCGGGCGTGTCAGAAGCGCGTTGCTGCTGCCTGCCTGCCTGTCTGCCTGTCGGGCAAGACGAGTCTGAAATGGATTACTGTAAAATCGCGTCGCCATTTCCTTGAATGGCTTGCTCCCGCGGTGTGTGTGTGTGTGTGTGTGTGTGTGTGTGTGTGTGTGTGTGTGTGTGTGTGTGTGTGTGTGTGTGTTCGCGCGTTGCTGCGCGGCTCTGGGGGGAAGGGATCTCTGTCCGTTCTGTGTGTGTGTGTCCGGGCTTCTGACTGTAAAATCGCCAAGCCATTTCCGCGGGAGGCGGCTGCTTTTGTGGCTTTTGGGTCCCGTGGCTGTGACTTCTCTCGGTCTCTGTCGCCACTTAGTGGTCGGTAAAATAGATTACACACATGCTCTTGCTCCAAATAGTTATCTCGAAGATGTAAAAGGGGTTGATTGATGTCCCACCGTCAAAAAAAAAAAATGTTTATGTAAGACGAGTTAGCTCGTCCTTGGCACTTAAGCGCTGGATTATGTAAGACGAGTTAGGTCGTCTATGGCACTTAATGAGTTAAGAATATTTTTCAAGACTATATATCTTTGAGTCCAATTCTTCCTCCAGGAAAAACAACAAAGGAATAGGAACAAGGAATAAAATAATATCGAAATATGCAGCACAGAGACCCCTCACAGGTAAGGTCTGATATCAAACTCTTCATTGAGTCCAATGGGTGCCATGATGTTCAGAAAGTGGATCCACCACAGCTCTCTCTTTAGTAAGAGGTTGTTGATGTTACCCCCACGTCTTGGAACATTGACTTGTTCTATGCCTAAATATCTGAGTGAAGCGACGTTGTGGTGTGCATTTTTAAAATGTACTGCCACTGGACTTTTTTCATCATCAGTTTCTTATTGTGCTACGATGCTCTGTTATGCGTGTTTTCAGTGGTCGTGTTGTTTTACCCACATACGCTTTTCCACATGGACATTTCAGCATATAGATGACGTTAGTACTTGTGTACAGATGTACAGATGTTGTGTACAGATGTACACCTTTTCGTTATATTTAGAAGTTTGTTCTTAGAGAGCACTTCCTCTTTAAAGTGAGCCGGGGTCTACCTCCAAGCCAGTACCCACGTACCTATAGCTATAAAAACACTTCCTGAAATGTATGTGCTTCACATGACACTGACAAAGATCCGTATCGGATCGAAACGGTTTGTCCTTGTCTAATTAAATGCTGTCCATTTAAGTATGTCAGTTGGAGTTCAACCCACAGGTTATGCAAAGCCTACTACATATGTCACACCCAGTGTTGCCAGATGGCAAATGTTGAATTATCGTACCAGAGGGGCAAAATTATCGTTTTTGGAGTGAAATTATCGTACGCCCCGTGGTTTTCAGGTTGTGCGCGGCCGTGCCGGGTTCTATTTCCTTCTCCCCCTCAACCAATCATGACTCACGTTCACATCACGTGCCTCACGTTCAAGCACGCATTGGCTGCAAAGACGTTGCGTGAAGAGATGTATAAACAGATAGAGTGGTAGACGTAGGATTCGATTGAGTGTCACAAAATCATGAAATGATCGTACATTTGGGGGATTTGGGGATTATTGATCGTACAGAGGTCGAAATCATCGTACAAATACGATAATTATCGTATGTCTGGCAACGCTGGTCACACCGGTAGTGTGATGTAGTGTAAATCCGCTCAGGCCGCTCAGGCCATTCAAAATGCTGCCACGCGCTTGCTCACCAGGTCAAACAGGAGTTGTCACATCATCACCCCGGTACTCAAGTCACTTCACTGGTTACCTGTTGCCTATAGATTCCAGTTCAAAATCATCACCCTCACCTACAAAGCACTACACTCTCAGGCACCTGATTACATCTCGGACCTACTTCACCCCCTTACTTCTGCTCGTTCCCTCAGATCCAATGATCTAAACCTGCTTCAGGTTCCTCGGACACGCCTCAAGACCCGTGGCGACCGAGCCTTTGAGGCCATGGCCCCTAAACTGTGGAACAGCCTGCCTCCGCCCCTTAGATCGGCTGTTTATGTGGAGTCCTTCAAACGTCTCCTAAAGACTCACCTTTTTAGAGAAGCTCTCAGTGATTGATGCCGGTCTTGCCCTGTATCCCTGTTTTGTTGATGTTTTATTGAATGATATATCTTTTAACAACGTGGTCCGTTTGTAGTGAGTGGTTTTGCTCTACCCATTGTTTACTGTCCTGAACACTATGTTCAGTGACCTCTATCTTTATTCTCGATTTTTGCTTTGTAAAGCACTTTGTGATTTCGGTCTGTGAAAGTACTATAAATAAAGTTATTATTATTATTATTATTATTAATAATTCAAATCACCAGACTCCCCTGTAATAATACTAATACTAATACTAATAGTAGTTGCATGAAGGGCACCATCTCATCAGTATATTGCATGTGCAGCTCGATGGAATTAGATGATTCGTTACATGTGAAATTGAACATCAAACACTGTATGCTCTGCTCAACAAGATTCAAGATTCAAGATTATTTTATTTATCCCAAGGGAAATTTGTCTTGGACATACTGTACATACGGCTGCTACATACAAAACAGTGCAAACCACAAGACAGTGCAAACATGTGCAAACATACAATTAAGTGCAAGTGCATCATAGTTACAGTAGATGCTTATTATGACCCGAGTTTAGGAGACTAACTGATATGGGGATGAAAGAGTTCTTGTATCTGTTGAGGTATCGTTTTTTGTTTTTAATTGGGACTCTGTAGCATCTACCAGATGGAAGCAGTTCGTATTCTATATGCAAGACATGGGAGGGGTCAGCAGTAATTTTCCTAGCTTGTCTAATTACAGTTTTCTCAAAAAGCATTTGGAGGGTGGGATGGTTTCTCACCCCCATCACTTTCATTGCCGTGTTAACCAGTCTATGGATTTGTGATCTTCATTTAACTGATAAGTTGCCAAACCAAACAGAAATTCCATAACGTATAATGCTCTCTATAACAGCAGAATAAAACAACAAAAGCACCCTCCACCATGCAATGTGATTCTATCTTACTCGACACAACTGCAGGAGGGACTGCAGTAAGTCAGTACTTTGAACAGAACGTGTTCAGAGACAATGTCACATTGGATGAGTCTGCAGAGGCTGTAAATGCCATAAGCCCCAGATAACAAAGGACTAAATGAACTCCTAATGAGGAGAAAATAGCTTTCTGATCTGGAAACAAAGTAGAATATCTACAGATTGACCTCCAGCACAAATTAAACCAGTAAATAAAGAGAGGATTGGATCTGTTTCAGGACAACAATGTGGGATATGTGTAGACTTTTGTTCAGTGCTCTCAACACCAGATAGCCACATCATCGATGGGTTGTAATGTAGTTGACATGCAAATCAGCCTGAAGCTCTTCCCCTCTGCTTCCTGATGAGATTCAGTAGCCACAGCATTTGAAACAAATATGTATTGACTGGCTCTCCATATGGCTCCATCCAGATGACTGAAGCATCTGTCCTGGGATGACATTTGTTAGAGGACAGTCGTCATCCTCTATCCAGATGACTGAAGCATCTGTCCTGGGATGATTTCTGGTAGAGAACAGTCATCCTCACCACATTCCAACTGTGACAGCGGGCAGGTTTGCACTGCGGTGTAAGGAGATGTTGGGGCCATGTATTGACCGTATTGACATTCTCTGACAGAAGACAGAGAGCGAAACTCTCAACCCCCACTACCACATTCCACCAGTTGGTCAACTGGCCGGACCCATCATAAAACGGCAGGGGGGTGAGCCAACTCATTTGTGATCCAAGGGTAACCAGAGAATGCAAGTCAATGATCAAACATGAGTGGCTTATCTACAACAAAGACACGTCCTGACCCACACACTGTACTCAGGGGAAGCCACGCATGTTGCATTCTCACATGAGTAGCACCTCCACAGAGTTTGTAAAGTAGAGAGGGGGCGGGGGTGGGGGAATTTGGGCATGACTACACAATGGGGAGTTGTGAAAACTAAAAATACATAATGGGCGATAACTGCCTAACGTTCACGGCATATAATCGTTTGCGCATAACGTTAGTAATTAATTAAACAAAAAAACGCCCAGATGCATCAATTTCCTCGAGTCGCAAGCACTGCAAAGAAAACAGGTCTTTGCTATGTTCAGTCCTAAAATGCATCAAACCTACTAGAATTATACAGAATACAGGAAGCTAGACGTTTTTACCTTCAAAATAAAATAAATGTTGTATTACTTAGTAACAAAAAATCAGAATGGTCGACTCACTACGGGTTAAAATTGACTTTTCGAAGGGAGCAGATATTCTTCCAGTTTATCTCCGTTCTGTATCTTTCGAAACACACACACAAAAAAACATTACACGTGCATTTACTTTATTTAATTGCCATTATTGCGAAGGTTATACCCGGAAGTTTTCGTTTTATACTGCCTGACTTGACGCTACTTGGAATTTGCGGTTCTGCCCTTGAATCTTCACAAACGCTGTGTAAACGTTGAATCAAAGGCATGAACGCAACCAGATCCAGATACCCTACCTAGCGATGTCCAATACTGGGAAGCGGGACGACCCTCGCGTCCAAAAATGCTTATTAAATGTGTGTGCTGTGCGAAGCTATGCAGACGTTGAAATCAGATCAGAGCCATGAGCCTTTCAATCCAGCAACATGTTGGCTGTCGCCAGAGGTGTGGTGCTATCTAGAGAAGTGGGGGAACGCACCTATATGGGGAACACCTGCACACGCACAGGTCCCAACAAAGCCCCCCCCCCCCCCCCCCCTCCCCCTCCCGCGCACGCACACACGCTAACGTTCACGCAGCCTATTCATTAATTAATCGTTGGGGGCGGGCAATCGCTTATATCAACGAATTAAACGAGCAAACTCACAGATTCCTCAAGTGCTGCAAACCACTGTCAGTGACACACGACTAACTTGTGTCCTCTATAAACACTGCAGAAGCCCGTGACATTTGCAGCTCTGAAACTAAAATACTGTAGCGAACCAGTGTTACACATAATGTGGTGAGCAATAGAAGCGTCTCGATTGCAGATAGGAACTGATGTGGGGGAATGTTACTGGGGGGGGAACACTATGCTTGTGGGAGACTTCCGGGAGACAGAGCATGCGCGGGGTCAGTCTCCAGATACCGCCAAAGGGAGAAGCAGCTAGCTAGCTATGTGCGTGACAACCGCCAAGAGTTGTAATATGACTAACTGTGAATAAAGAACCCTATACCAGCAAGAAGCCTCTGATTCCCTAAATACCAGGAACGCTACATTGGCGTCAGAAGTTAAGCGGTGAATATTGCCTCCGTAATCGGCGAGATGGTGAACAAGTTCCTGAGGAGAGAGCGGAGAAGAATCAAATGAGAGGCGGGAAGAGAAGGAGCCGGGGCAGACAGCCAGGCGTCCGAAGAGGAGGAAGACTGGGCAGACGCAGCCACTACTGCAGAGATCCAAGCGGAGCAGACAGTAGGAAGCCGAGTGCTAGTGGGAGTGAAGGCAGAGCCAGACGACATTGTCGCCGTAGCCATGGAGGCTATTCCGCGGCCCAGCGAGGCTAGCCTGCGGGCCAGTGACGGGGAAGTGGCGCGGATCGAGGCGGCGAGGGACAGCGCCCGCCGAAGCAAGAAGGAAGTGACTCCGCCGAAATATAACGGTAAAGGCGAGTGGGAGCCATATTGCACAATGTTTAACGTGGCAGCGGACATGAATGGCTGGTCAAGGGAAGAGAGAGCCAGCCATCTGGTGATGTCCCTCGAAGGCGAAGCTATAATGTGCGTGGCGGCGATGGCCGACACAAAAGACTTAGATGTGGTGATGGCGGCCCTGCGGAGGCGGTTCGGCCAATGCAAAGAAGAAGGCATCGTGGTTGCGGAGCTGTGTAACAGGCGTAGACGACCGGGGGAGTTGCTGCGGGCACTGGCAACAGACATTGAGATCCTCAGCCGGCGCGTATACAGCCGGCTGCCGCCAGAGTCGCTGGGCGAGTTAGCCAGAAATTACTTTATCCAGGCAATCGTGCCGCGAAGTCTAAGCGATCAGGTAATGCTGAAACGGCCAAAGCCACTGGAGGAGGCGCTGGAGTTGGCGCTTGAAAGAGAGACAGTGGAGGGCTGGGCCGCGAGCGGCGACACGGGGAGAGCCGCCCCCGTAGTGAGAATGGTGGCGGAGAGCCCGTTACAAGAAGAGCCAGCGTGGAAGATGGCGTTGGCGGAGCAAGGCAACATGGTGAAAGAACTGTCCGAGTCGGTGCAGCAGCTAAAAGAACAACTGCTCCGAAGCGCGACTCTGCAGCCCGCCCCCGCTCGGCAGCCCACCCCGCGGAACGGTGGCTGGGGCAGAGGGAGCATGATCTGCTGGGGCTGTGGACGCCCCGGACATCGGGAAGCAGAGTGCCGCCGGAGAACGTGGAACCAGGGAAACGGCACGGGGCCCGTCTAGATGGGGCGAGACGGGTCTCCGATGTCACATTCCCCGTAGCCACGTCGTCGCAGGAGGGAGCCCACCGACATCAACGGGGAGGTGGGGCTCCGCCTCCCCCCGAAGTAGACGACATCGCCGGAACTGTCAGCATGCAGAACGGGCCGCGCACGATGAACGGCTGCCATGTTCCAGTCTACCTACAGGGGAGATACTGTGTCGCCCTGGTGGACACGGGGTGTACGGCAACGCTGGTGAACGTCAACATGATGCCCGAGGGAACGCTTCTGGAGCAGCCAGCGGCACAGCTGCTGAGGACAGTATCCGGTGAGTTGATGCCAATGAGGGGAAGGGGGTCCGTGATGATAACAGTGGGGGGACAGACAGTGAACTTTCCCGTATGGGTGGTAGAGATGGCGGGGCCCTGTATCTTGGGAGAGGACTACTTGACGCTAAACCAATGCACTGTAGACCTAGGGAAGAGCACACTGACGTTCGCAGGGGGGCCAGTAGTCCAGATGGGTCACCCTCCCACCGCTCTAGGGGAGCGACCTAACGTCAATAACATCACTGTATACCGCGTCACAGTTGAGCACGAGCCCCACCCAGTAAACCAAGCCCCTCCCCCAACCCAGACCCCTGCCCCGCACCAAACCCCTCCCCCAACCCAGACCCCTGCCCCGCACCAAACCCCTCCCCAAAACCACGCCCCTGGCCCACCTCCGAACACTTGCCCTCAGCCACCGCTACAGGCAGAGGGGGAGACCGAGAGGTTAGAGATGCTGAGGGGATTGCACCAACGCCAGAGTGAGGGTTTAGAACCCCAACAGAGGATGAACTGTGGCGAGTACTAGAGGAATATAAGGACATTTTCGCGATGTCTGATGATGAGCTAGGCTGTACCCACCTGGTGCAACACCAAATAGACACTGAGGGGGCGCGGCCCATCATCGAGGAGCTGTTAGATGCGGTGGGAGAGTCATCATGGTTCTCATCCCTAGACCTCCGCAGCGGGTACTGGCAGGTGCCCCTCTGTGACGATGCCAAGCCAAAGACCGCCTTCCGCAACGAGAGGGGGCTGTGGCAGTTTCGAGTACTCAGTTTCGGTCTGTGCAACGCACCAGCAACGTTCGAGAGGTTAATGGAGAAACTGCTGGGAGACATTCCCCAAACCGAATGCGTTGTGTGCTTAGATGACATCTTGACACACGGGGGCTCGTTTCAGGCAGCCGTGGGGGCGTTACGAAAGGTCCTGCAGAAGATAGCAGAGGCGGGTCTGAAGTTACACCCAGATAAGTGCCACTTCCTGAAGAGGAGGGTGGAGTTCTTAGGGCATGGCATTGGCGCGGGGGGCATTCGCACCCTGGAAGAGAAGACATGGGCGCTCGTAGAGTGGCCCACCCCCAGAGACAAAGGAGAACTCGAGAGCTTCGTAGGGTTAGCCTCATACTATAGGAAATTCGTAAAAGGGTTTTCTAAAATCGCAGAGCCATTGTTCCGGCTAAAAGAAAAGAACACAGACTTCCACTGGACGACAGAATGCCACCTCGCCTTCGAATCCCTCAAGAAAGCGCTGACCGAGTCTCCGGTGCTTAGAGCACCAGACCCCACACTGCCGTTCCTACTAGACACTGATGCCAGCAATGGGGGTATGGGGGCCGTGTTGTCCCAGACGGGGCCGGACGGAGAGCGGGTGGTGGCGTACTTCAGCAAAACGTTTGATAAAACAGAACGAAACTACTGCGTCACCCGCCGGGAGCTCCTCGCCGTCGTGGAAGCACTACGGCACTTTAGATACTACCTCCTGGGACAGCCTCGGTTCACCATACGGACCGATCACTCGGCGCTGCAGTGGCTGTGGTCCTTCCGGGAGCCGGAGGGACAGGTGTGCCGCTGGTTAGAAAGGATGGCGGACTACAACTTCACCATAGAACACAGGGCAGGGGCGCACCACGTCAACGCAGACGCCCTGTCACGACGACCCTGCGCAGAGAGAGGGTGTGTGTACTGCGAGAAGAGAGAGGGAAGGGAGAGGGAGCTCCAAGAGGAAGCGAGGATATGCCCTAACCATACGGGGGACGGACCAGTGTGCAAGGCGCTGCGGATGGCAGAAGCGGCAGATTGGAGGGCCCATCAAGAAAACGACATGGAGCTATTGCCAGTACTGCAATGGGTAGAAGAGGGCCAGAAGCCGCCGTGGGAAGAGGTGGCAGGGGTCACCGACGCAACCAAGGGACTGTGGTCAGAGTTCGAAACCCTGAGATTGAGCAGCGGGGTGCTGATGAAGTCCTGGAAGGAGCCAGCGACGGGAGAGAGCAAGTGGCGGAAAGTAGTGCCGACGACGTTGAGAGAGGAGGTGTGCAGGAGCTGCCATGGAACTGCAGGGGCCGGGCACTTTGGGGTAAGCAAAACCCTCCGTCGCCTTAGGCAGGGTTTTTATTGGAGGAGGATGAGGAGAGACGTGCAGGACTTTTGTCGACGTTGCGACCTCTGCGCAGCGTACAAGGGTCCGTTAGACCAGTCTCGCGCCCCGCTCCAGCAGCTAGCAGCAGGAGCTCCCATGGAGAGGGTGGCGGTGGACGTGATGGGACCATTTCCACGCACAGACAGTGGAAATCGATACGTCCTGGCCGCCATGGACTATTTCACAAAATGGCCAGAAGCATACGCGCTGCCCGACCAGGAGGCGGGAACGGTGGTCGACGCACTGGTGACGGGCATGTTCAGTAGGTTCGGAGCACCGGAGACCCTCCACAGTGACCAAGGGAGGAACTTTGAGTCACGAGTGTTCGCCACCATGTGCGAGAAACTAAACATAAAAAAGACACGGACCACAGCACTGCACCCCCAGAGCGATGGCCTGGTGGAGAGATTCAATCGGACACTGAAAAAGCAGTTGGCCATCCTCACCGAGGAGCACCAGAAAGACTGGGACACGCACCTGCCTCTCATCCTCATGGCCTACCGATCTGCCGCCCAAGAGTCCACCTCCTGCACACCCGCTCTGCTCATGTTAGGCCGAGAACTGCGGACACCAGCGGAAATGGCGTTCGGCAAACCACCGGGCGCACTGGATGCGCCCCCGGGGCGAGAGTATGCCAGGAGGCTGCAAGATCGATTAGAGTCCGCTCACAACTTCGCTCGAGGCCAGCTGGAGAAAGCGGGCATGAGACAAAAAAGGAACTATGACGTGAGGGCGAAGGGAAACCATTTCCAGGGGGGGGAGTTGGTCTGGGTGTACACACCCCGGAGGAAGAAAGCGCAAAGCCCTAAACTGGACTGTCACTGGACAGGCCCATGCAGGGTCCTGGAGAGAATGGGGGAGGTGGTGTACCAAGTGCAGATGCCACTTGGTGGCAGGAAGGTACTCCACCGAGACAGGTTGGCCCCGTACCGGGGGGGGTGCACCCTTCCCCCAGATCTCGGCCGCCCAGCGGTCTCACCTAGACGTGCTGGGAGAAGGAATCTGTTTCCACAGAGAGGGGCGTCCGGTTATGACCGGACGGCCACCACCCAGGGACTTGAAGTCTCAGAGACAGAATCACAGGGAGTAACACGGCCGTGTAGAGAGCCACGGGCTCCGGGACGATACCGGGACTTTGAGAGTTATTAAAAAAAAAAAAAAAAAAAAAAAAGGAGGATGGTGGTGGTTGGAAATGGATGTAAAAAAAGAAAAATAATGTACATGGCATGAGATATTGTGGGGGATGGAAGATGTGGGAGAAAACCTGGAGAATGAAGTATAAAATGTGTTTAAAAAAAGAAAGTTGCTAAAAAAGAAGAAGATGTTTGGGTGTGTTTTGGTACAGGGGGATGTGTGGGTTGTGGTGCCAGCGTGGGAGCTGGCCTTATTGTTGGGCGGGGAGTATGTAGCGAACCAGTGTTACACATAATGTGGTGAGCAATAGAAGTGTCTCAATTGCAGATAGGAACTGATGTGGGGGAGTGTTACTGGGGGGGAACACTATGCTTGTGGGAGACTTCTGGGAGACAGAGCATGCGCGGGGTCAGTCTCCAGATACCGCCAAAGGGAGAAGCAGCTAGCTAGCTATGTGCGTGACAACCGCCAAGAGTTGTAATATGACTAACTGTGAATAAAGAACCCTATACCAGCAAGAAGCCTCTGATTCCCTAAATACCAGGAACGCTACAATACGTATATGGGCACAGCAGAGTCAGTTATCAACACAAACAGCTAAACAATCTCTCAACCAGCAATCACACAAGTTGCACAAGGCAACTGGCATCTGGCGATGCAAATTGCAATGGGGTGATTAACGCTAACTTTTGATTCAACCGCGTTGAAAAGAAACACGCTTTTAACATTGTTTCTTCATGCTTGTAAACGTACCTTTTTAGCAGCTGGTCCGAAAAATGAAAGGATGTTTGGCTGCCTTTTTCATCTTTACTTGTTATAGTGAGGTACTGGTGGAAAAAAAAATATTTTGATGCTGAAAAAGCCAGTATGTTTCAGTATAGCTTTTATTAAACTGAGGTTTCCCCCGCGCTGTAGCTAGTTAAGGTGGAATGTTTCCTTTTCCTTCAAGCCACGAGTTGATGCTGTGTGAATCATTCAGCCCACCTTAAATATAGTTAAGGTGGAATGTTTCCTTCTTTCTTCAAGCCGCGAGTTGATGCTGTGTGAATAATTCAGCCCACCATACAAAACACCCCTTGGAGAAGTATGGGAACGCCGTTCCCCCACGACTACACCTATGGCTGTCGCCAGGGGCGGAGCGACCCTATCAGCCCAGAGGGGGCGAAGCTCTTAGGGGAGCCCCATCAAAAAAAAAAAAAAAAATTTTTTTTTTTTTTTTTTTTTTTGAAGGCCAGGCCAGGCCGCAGGGCCGGTTCCAGAACAAGATGACTAGGGGTGCATCCTAGATAGGAAGGGGTGCAGATGCCCGGCCAAAGGCCGGGCCCACTTGGGTGGCCGGCCAAAGGCCGGCCGGCCGAAAAATTTGACATGTTATTTTACTAAAAATAATGCATTTGACCATCATTTCAAGTAGAATGATACCACCCAAGCAAGAATATTTCAAGTGTTTCAAGTGCTTTACTGAAATATTTGGACCATATAATGATAATACAATTATCTCAACCTTAAAAGGTTACATATAGGTGCCAAAAAGCCATAAAATCACATCAAAGAACAAAGAAAAACAACAACTATAATTCAAGTTTAAACAGTAAGTGTGCAGCTGTAGCATTTATACATTTTTTTACTTTTCAACTGAGCATGCAGACAAATAAGGGTGCAATGCATGCTTTTGCACCCCCGTAGAACCGGGCCTGCCAGGCCGCGAAGAAAAATGTGCCTTTTTTGCATGTTTGAATCGGTTTTAGCCATATTTAGTGGAATATCTCATTTTAAACACACCAATGTTATTGTCTATTGATTGAATTCCTCTCAGACTCACACCACTGACTTTATTAAATAAAGTCATTTTAAGTCACAACTGTAAAATAGCTGATAGCCCCTATATCCGAAAACACAATTTGTCACTCACTGAGCCAAGTAATATTATGTCCAAGAAAGACTACAGTGAAGCCACTTTACAGACAAGCTTGTTCTGAAGAAGAAAAATAAAAACACAGGTTGCCAGCCAGGTGGCCTGGCCTGCAAAAAAAAAAAAAAAAAAAAAATTCTTTTTTTTTTTTTTGATGGGCCCCCCTGACGAGTGGGCCCGTGGCGGCCGCACCCTCTGCCCCGGCGTACGCTCCGCTACTGGCTGTCGCACATTGAGCAGGTTTGAGCTTCATTTGGAAACACTGAAACGGCATGATGTTTTTTTTGCTCGCTCATTCACATCGACTATTTATATAATAATAATCTGTCACGCTGGCTTTCTGTCTCTGTCCTCATGCAGTCACTGAGCGGCTACTTCACGGAGCTCTGGGGGGGGGGGGGGGGGACAATCCGCTCCTGCCACTACGGCTGGGGGTACACTTCCCTACGGCTAGGAGGAGGCTCGCGGGAGCGCGCATGAGCCACCAAAATCTGTTCACACATACACCGGCATACAGATGCCCTCTAGATAACTCCTGAATTCCAGACATGTGTGAAAGTGGCTACAGACTTCAGTTCTAAGCAGCTCGCGCTTGCAACAGGACGTTCTGCACCCCAGAGAGAGAAAGGTAGCAACCCCCCTCTCTCTTGTAACGTGAATTAGCATTAGCCACCCTCCGGCTACGCTAACCAGCTACAAAGCTAATCTGAATTAGCTACTCCGGAGCTTCACTATCCATCCTCTCCGGTCCCCTAACCGAAGACCCGGGACCGCATCGCCGCTTTCCCCTTGCCGACTGAAGCCCTCTCTGCTTGGCCAGCAGAGACCGGCGTCCGCTGCGGACCGCACCTCTCCTCTCCACCTCCCCCTCGTCGCCGGAGAACCCCGGCACGGACCGCCGCACCGAACCACGTACGCGCGTACAGATATAAAGTAAGAGGCTCATTTAAATATTGTTCGGGCAGACAGGTTGTTTAGCGTTAGAAGTGTTTGAATACTGTGAAGTGATTGAATACTGTAACGTATCGCTGATACGCCAAGGAACGGAGAGTTGTAGTTGGTACAGGGTCTTTATTCACAGGCTCCTTTAGCTCCTAGCAGCTAGCTTCACACCGCTAGCTCTACACACAGCAACCGTCTCAGCTCGCTCCATAGCTAGACTGACATCCGGCCCCCGGCCGCTGGTCCTATATACCCCCTTCCCCCTAGGAACAAACCTACACACATTAGTTCCTAGGTGCAATCTAGACACTCCTATTGCACATCACATTACAGGTAATACCTGGATTACCTGGAACGCTACATACTCCCCACCCAACAATAATGTCGCTTCCACGCGACATGCACAACCCACACATATCCCCCTGTACCAAAACACAGCACCCCACAACATTTTTCCCATCACATCAAATTCTAATTCCCCAACAACAGTCTTTTCTTTTCAGCACCCCCGTCATAATGTCCAGTTTTCCATTAGGTACTCCGTAATGTCTAGTTTTCCATTAGGTACCCCCATAATGTCTAGTTTCCCATTAGGCACTCCATAATGTCTAGTTTTTCATTATTTCCTTTCTTTTTCACACATTTAAATTCAACCCACATTTCCCATTCAACAATAACCCCCACATCTCAATTAAACACAAGCCCCCACATTTTCCTTAACTTTTCTTTTCCCAGCAACTTCTTAATTTTTCATTTAAACCCCATTTCCATCCCCCCTTTTACAGCTTCTGTCCCACCTGAAGCACACTAGTCCCGCTCAAACCCCAGTGGGGTTAGTCCTCTTCAGTGTAACTCAGCATGGTCCACAGCCCTCACACTCCCTGCAGTATCGCCGCACGTCCTCCTTTTGTTTTCCCCAGTAGTAAACTCTACGGATGCGGCTTATTGTCTCTTCGGGCCCAAAATGACTGGATTCAGGGCCCACATGCACCGCCCTCAGTGGCAATTTTCGCAGGCAACTAGGTACAAGCCACTGGAACCCCGCGCTTCCGTGCGCCTTTCTCTTCAAAATCCCCTCATCTAGACGCAGGTCCGAAAACATGTTCCACAGTCCCTTCGTGGCACCGGAACACTTGTGGATCTCCTCCACAGGGGGCCGGCGTCCGTTCGCCACCCACGCGAGCACCGGACCGATGTCAGCGTCCTCCGCCTGCTTGCGTTTCCACTCATACACGTCGACATCCCAGATGACCCTGTCGTCGTCGTCCAGCTCTTGCACTCGCTCGTCCTCCCGTCCTGCTCCCCCAGGGGGCGGCGTGTTGAGGACAGCAGGGCGAACACCATCGGCGTCGATCTCCACCTCGGCTTTCTGCAGTGCAGCCGTGGGGGGTGTGTAGCGGCTTGGTTGGGCCGTCTCCTCCGGCGTTGACCCCTCTCGCTCATCCGGGGACACGAGCGCCGCTCCCCCGACTGTAACAGCATTGCAGGTGATGTATCTCCCTTCCTTCTGGCTGTTCAACACAATCCCCATTATCCTGATTGTCTCGTCACTGATGGTGATCTCCGCCACTACTGGCTGGTATGCAGAGCAGCTAGCCTGGGCAGGCTCAAACGTCACTCTCCTGCCCAGAACAACCGGCTCTGCACTGCCCCGTTGCTCCGCTGCTTGTAGCTCAGGCTGCTCCACTGCTCCGCTACTCCGCTGCTCCTCTGCCTTTTGCTCCGGCTGCTCCCCCGGCTGTGTGTCTCTTCCAGCGTCCGCACTCTTAGTGCAGTCTCTGGCTAAATGTTCAGGCGACTGGCAAGTCCAACAAAGCCTCACCTGTCCGCCGCCTGCACGTCTCTCCTCTCTCGCTGTCTTCCAGTCCCCGACAGCTTCTCGACACTCTCTAGCTAGATGTCCGATCGCGCCGCATGCCCAGCAGGCTCCCTGCTGTCCATGTCGTTGTCCCCCATACCCGGTCCGTCTCCCGGGACCGCCTCGGCACCACCTCGCCACGTGGCCCGGCTCTCCACAGGTCCAACACAGTCTATTTTGTGGCTCCTTCGGCCGTTCTCCACACTGCATTTCCTCCGCGCTCATCAAATCCACCCGCTGCATAACTTCCCGCAGGGTCCGCATCACCTCTACAGCCCAGGCAGGAGTCTCTTCCACCAGCCGTCTGACTTCTTTCAACACACGGGCTTCCATGCCCGCCAGCATCGAGCTGATCTCCGTCGTCAGCTCCTCTTTTCTCCCGTTCGCCGACAGGCATTCTTCTAAGCGCACCATCACACGTGGCGCTCGTAGCAGCTAGCTCACACAGCTAGCTTGCTACCGCTAGGTCGCTCGAGCCTTTGATCTCCAACTTTTCCTCCGCCGTTCCTCCTCACTCTCTCCCCTCTCGACCGAATCAGAGGCGCTACCGCTTCACTTGCTGACACCAATGTAACGTATCGCTGATACGCCAAGGAACGGAGAGTTGTAGTTGGTACAGGGTCTTTATTCACAGGCTCCTTTAGCTCCTAGCAGCTAGCTTCACACCGCTAGCTCTACACACAGCAACCGTCTCAGCTCGCTCCATAGCTAGACTGACATCCGGCCCCCGGCCGCTGGTCCTATATACCCCCTTCCCCCTAGGAACACACCTACACACATTAGTTCCTAGGTGCAATCTAGACACTCCTATTGCACATCACATTACAGGTAATACCTGGATTACCTGGAACGCTACAATACTGTGAAGTGATTTGATACCTGAAATTGTTTGTGATTGTAACTGTGCTTGCCTATGTAACCCCATTTATTTATGATGGGGGCGGCTGTGGCTCAGGAGATAGAGCAGGTTGTCTACCAATCGGAAGGTTGGTAGTTCGATCCCCGGCTCCTCCAGTCCGCATGTCGAAGTGTACTTGGGCAAGACAGGCCGTCCCTCTTAATCATGGCCCCAGTTCAGAGAAGAAAACCCACAAAATAGAACCAGAGTCCTATTCCATTATTCCTAGCTGCGGTATTCAGGCGACCGGGCCTGCTTTGAACACTCTAATTTTTTCAAAGTAAACGCTTCGGACCCCGCGGGACACTCAGCTAAGAGCATCGAGGGGGCGCCCTGAACCCCAAATTGCTCCCGATGGCTGTGCCAGCACCCTGCGTGGCAGCTGGCCGCCCTCGGTGTGTGAATGGGTGAATGTAGACACATTGTAAAGCGCTTTGGATAAAAGCGCTATATAAATACAGTCCATTTACCATGTATTTACTGAACCAGACTGCCACCGAATGTCCACCGATCCGCTGAACGGATCTAGACTGTAGACTGTGTTGAAATTATTCCATCAGTTAAATGTCGGCTAATCCATAGCCGTGTTGGAATAAGTGCCTCACGGTCTCCATTAAGTGCACTAGTTCTCACTCACGGGCACACGTGTTACGCAAGAACACGTGACCCCCTACCTCATACACACACCTCTACATAGGACGGCTAGCCGCCATGTTATGATAGGCGGAAGTTAACGCGTCCGCCATTTTGTGACAAGCCAATGAGCCAGCTCTAACCATATATACACACACACCCACCGCTCTGGCGCCATCTAGTGACCACCCGGTAACCCTACACTCATATGCAGAGGTCATACCTTCCCTCACATTTCCCCCTCCTATAGGTCAATGATTTTGGAATGTAACTTAGTTATAGAAGAAACTTGTTGATTGTAATGCCAATATCCCTCTTTTATTTTACATATAATAAATACTGTCAACTTTTAATCAAATTCAACTGTTTCAGTGTGATTTTGGTATAATTGTGGTAAATCACTGTTTAAGGATTTAAAAGACTGCACTCCTTCAGAAAGAGACTACCTGTGATTGATTAAGCGGGCCTGTTAAAGGATGGCTTTACCGGTTTTCAACCAGATTTGTATCCTTACAATGTCAGTAGTATGAGTAGATGGGCAGCCTTTACCTCCCCTCAGCAAACCCTCTTGGCTGTACTCCCTTTTCATTCCCATTCACAATGCACCGCTCTGCCGCGTCTTACGTCACGGCCGCATCATAGCGGCGCATCATACATGCGGAAGGGCTGCAATGTGTGTGGACCCAGGTTCTTCAGAGGACCGTTGCGTCATTAAGTATTTGATAGAGCATGGATTTCCTTTGAGGGATCATAGCCAAATTATTTGGATAGTTTGGAGCTTATAAGACTCATTCCTGAAAGCCCCAATTGAAAAGTATGGAAATCATGATCGGCGGTCACTCGGAACGAGTATGACTGTCCTCCTCTGTTGGGTCGTCTACTTGTGGATCCTCAGATGGCTGTAGAGGCCGATCCGTGTGGGCAGGGGTGGTGGTGGTGATTGGTGGAGGTGGAGGCTTTCTCTCTCTCTCTACTTGCGGTGCTGTCGCTTTGTCTCTGCGACACGGCGGAGTTCCCTTTGGTGCCGTGCAGCTCCTTCCTGCACGGCTTTCTTCCACGAGTGCCTGTCTAGTGCAATGTGCTCCCAGTTGCTTGATGTGATGTTAACATTTTTCAGACGAGTTTTAATGTTGTCCTTGAACCGCTTATTTTGCCCGTCAGGGGCTCGCTGACCTTCCTTCAGCTGTGAGTAGAGGATCTGTTTTGGGAGACGTGTGTTGGACATGCAGATGACATGACCTGTCCATCGTAATTGGTGCTGGATTATTGTGGTGGTGATGCTGCTCATGTTAGCTTCCTCTAGAACGCTGATGTTGGTGCGTCTGTCCTCCCAGTTGATCCTCAGAATCTTTCGTAGGGATCTTTGGTGGTGTTGTTCCAGGGCTCTCAGGTGCCTGCTGTAGGTGGTCCATGATTCAGCTCCGTACAATAGGGTGGGGAGGACAACGGCCCTGTAGACCAGGAGCCCTATCTTCTCACTGGCCTTAGGCACTAAACTGGCGTTAAACGCAAAAAAACGCGCTTTGCGCCTGACTTGGGAAGATAGCATCATGTTTTTAGGCTCCGAAATGCGCTTTACGCCGAAGAGGCGTGGCGCAGTGCCAGAATAGGCCAGAATGGGCGTTTCGGCCTTAAATACCGGCCTAACGATATCTTCCCCCCTGGCGTTAATTTAGTGCTTAGCGCTTTTCGAAACCAGGCCTTATTCAGTGCGCCGCGGATATTACTCTGCATAATTACGCGCAGCTCTCCTCTGCCGATCTCACACTCTCTCTCGCGCGTCAGACAGGCACAATGACTGATGAAAAAAAAGTTGTTATACCGTAGTTTTGAGCCCCTGTCATTCAGAGGCTGTTGCATCATCCTACCTGTGCAGTGGGGGAGAAGAAAAGGTATAGCGAGAGAAAACGATATCATTCTGCCCAAACTTTCACCAATCTAATCTCATCATGACATCCAGGGATAGGCTATATTTTTCTAGCCGATGCGTTTAGAACATTCTTTTCACTTTGATCTTGCTATAGTGGAGCGTATTTACATGCTTGCTGTATTTAAACTGCAGTGAGATTGGTTGAGAAGCATAATAATATCGAATAATATATATGGAGACAGACGGGGATGAAAGAGGGAGGGGGGAGCTCAGAGCGCTTTGGTCGGGCTTTTCTGACCGGATTGGATCGCTCTGTGGAATGGAACATGAAAGGGACATTGTGATTCGTTTACTGCACTCCTCCAATGAGCTCGGTGTGAATAATTCTACACTTAAAAGGCGTAGTTATAATGCTTAAGGCTGCGTGTAGCGCCGACACAAAAATAGGCACTGCGCCGGTCCACGGCCACTAATATAGGCTGCGCCTGGCGCTAAGCGCTAATTTAAGGCCAGTGGGAAGATAGGGGCCCAGGAGTTTTGTTTTGGGCTTTAGGTCCCGGTCTTAAAAAAAACCCTGTTGGCAGGGGGACCCCCTCATATATGTCCTGTCCTGAATGTGTGCAAATAATTTATTGAGCTAACGGGAGATAAGGTTGTCACTGAAATCATCATGTAAAAGTGGCAGAATAGTTCTCAATCAGTGTGGACTCCGTGCCACATGTAACCCATGTTGACCAGCTTACCGTCATCCTGTGCTATGTTAACCTGACGCTGTCAGATGGATGGGTTTGTTTCACATTCTGTTTGAGATCTAGATCTCATGAGAGAATCCAGCTTGCTTGCAAGGTTAGTGCTATGCGGCCACGGAGAGCAATATTGTGGAGCTTTCCAAGGTGCTGATCCTGCTGCTGGGAGCAGCTCGGGAGCTATCCAGCACCTCGGAGAGCACTGCAGTGCACAGCCCCAGGGCCTACACTAATGTTAAGGCACTGCTGCAAGTAATTTTACTTTTACTTTGGCATCCTACCTGTTGCTGTTGCTCTGCTGACACTATATTCAATCTGTTGGAAATCATCTCACTTTAGAGATGCTAGATAGCTTAGCAAATGTTAAACAGTTTCAGAGAGAACGACAGACCTTCAGTCCACAGAAAACGGCATAGAAAGTTAGCCAACCTAAAGCTTTCACCTAATAGCACTTCAGACGCTCTGGCCCTGTCTGTGACCAGCGGCTTGTCCAATCGTATGCAGCAGTTCGCGCAAACAGATGCGGGATTCCCGCAATCCTGTACCCAATTTCAGACACTGATTGTGCAGAAAAGGGGGGGGGGGGGGAGCGCCTGGGCGCACACCAGCGATTTTTGATTGTGTTTGTTTGTTGTTGTTTTATGAGGGCTACAGAGCGCCCTAGCCGAACGGGCACCCCAGGCAGGAGGCTGTTTCGCCTGTAAGGTGAGCTGCCGGGCCCTGAGGAGGGGGGCGGGGGGAGAATGTTGTGTTTGTACTACTCTGCGGCCCAGCTCGAGCGCGAGGAAAGAGCAGAGCTGCACTGCTCCTTTGGAAAAGAATCACAAACAAATCCCAAACGAAAATTAAAAACTCACTTCATAGCGTTGTAGAGGACAAGTTGGACAAGTTAATAACGTGTTTACCTCAATGCAGAAATCTCCCATTGTGATTACATTAGAGCGTGTTCAGAGCGGGGGGTTTGTCCTGCCTATTGTGCTGTGCTGCGGCTGGCGATAACCAGGCTCTTTTAACGTAGATACATGGGAGTCAATGTCAATAAAGTAGTTTGCCACTGAATGACCAAATTGATATAACTTTCAACCATTTTGAGCAACACTGTTTCCATACAGGCCACCAGCGTTGGCTAGTTGTTGATATTTATACAGATTTTGTAGGTCTCATATCCACCTTATTTCTAGCTGCCATGATGCCTGATGGGTGCTTCTTCCGCTTCCGGTGTAATTTTTACACTGTTTTAACTTGACAAAAAAAACGTCTATGAGGATTTTACAACAGCGCCATTCAGCCGTGTCGTTCGGGTGCTGGGATAATGTAATGCATTGTGGGTAGTCGGCTACTGTGGCTAATGCTAACGGCTAGCGTAATAGACTTTACATGGCAGTAAAACGCCACTGAATGACCAAATTGATTTAACTTTTAACCATTTCGAGTAACACTGTTTCCATACGGACCCGCAGCGTTGGTTAGTTGTTTATAACGTGACTATATTCAAAAATAAGGTGGATAAGGTTTTTCTTGACGAGGTGGGCAAACTGTCATGGCGTCGTTTTCCGAAAAAAGTTTCCTTTCTGACCAAAGAGCCAAAGAGTATAGTGAGACAAGAGGCGACGTCCTGCTCAGTATGCCTTTAAACAAAATCAGTGTTGGTGTTGGATGTAGTAATTTCGAAGGGAAAGTAAAGTAGGCAATCACTTACACTTACACTCTGTTCATGTTCACATTAGTCTGACAAGGTGATGGAACCCTTATTTGGGCAGAAAATTGATGACACACAAACAAACACACACACACACACACACACACACACACACTCTCTCTTTCACACACACACACACACACACACACACACACACACACACACACACACACACACACAAAGAGCCATATCTCAGAGGACGTATGCACTTGCCAACCCAGACAGTTAGATGGCAGTAGTGTAAAAAGTCAGCAAGGAAGCAAATAAGAGAGAGAGAGAGAGAGAGAGAGAGAGAGAGAGAGGGGGATGTGTATCATCCTATTTCAGTCACTCCTGTTTTCATATTGAACATACACTGACTGAAATACACTACATAACTGACTCAGCGGACTCAGACGAGGCAGTATACACTACAAGACTTTTCACTTTGAAATTCAAACATGTTTGATAATCTTTGTGGCTCCGACTGGCATCGGGAGGCAGTTTACACTTGAAGACTAGAAATCTGGAGGCAGTTTACACTAACAGATTAGAAATCTGTACCCAGTATACTAACAGATTTTGCTGCCGACTGGCACAACAACTGCAGACAACAACTGCAGGCTAGAGTCAACAAAGACCCAACTGTAAATCCTGTGTAAAATCGGGGGGGGGGGGGGGGGGGGGGGGGTCATGTAGTGTAAACTAACCATAACAAGACCCCAGATTGTATCCACAATTTCCAGTTGGGCAAAGGCTATCTTTGTCTACACTATCTGCAGTTGACGTGGCCAGTTGGCACCAAAATCTGTAAGTGTATGAGGGGTACAGATTTGAATCGTCAAGTGTGTGTTGGGAAAGGACTGCCTCCCGACGCAAGTCTGAGCCACGACAATTATATTGTAGCGAATCGTTAATTCGCCAAGGAACGGAGACTTGTAGTTGGTACAGGGTTCTTTATTCACAGGCTCATTCTCCTAGCTTCCAGCGGTAGCCTTGCTGCTAGCTCTAACCACACCCGGTCAGCTCGCTCACATAGCTTGACTGACTTCCGCCCCGGCCGCTGGTCACATATATCCCCTTCCCCCTAGGAACACACCCACACACATTAGTTCCTAGCTACACACGGAAACACCACAATACCTGCGATTACCTGAATCGCTACATATCCCCCACTCAACTTTAATTGTCGCTCCCACGCGACACCCACAACCCACACATATCCCCCCTGTACCAAAACACAACACCCCACAACATTTTTCCATTACCACATCAATTTCCCCACATAGTCTCTTATTTTTCAGCACACTTCTTTTCGCATTCCACCACCACCGTTTACATTTCTTACTTCCCAACAACAGTCTTTTCTTTCTTTCCACACACCACTTCATTCCCGTTCCACCATCATCATCATTTCGTTGCTTCACATTACCCACATCTCAATCAACATTCCCCTCACAACATTCCCATTCAAATAAGTCTCTTTTCTTTTTTCTCAATTCACCAATAACCCCCACATTTACATTATTTCGTTTTCCCTCTTTTCTTTACACTCATCTTCAATTTAACTCAAACCCATCATTTACCTTATTTTCTTTTTTCTTTCCCCTTCATTACCTTCCTTTTGACCACCACCATTTCCATCCCCCCTTTTACAGCTTCGGTCCCACCCGAAGCACATTACAGTCGACACAGCTAAGGCAGTAGTCCTCTACGTCTCCCTTCATCTGTACCCAGTAGAAAACTCGACAAAGGCGGCTGAGTGTCTCTTCAGGCCCGCGATGCCCCTGACCTCTGCGGCCCCTGTGCGCCCCCCGTAGCGCCAATCCCCGCAGGCAACTGGGCACCACTACGACGCTGCCACTCTTCCCGCGCCCATCCAACCCCAGAATCCCCGACTCCCTCACCCTCACGTCCGGAAACAACTCCCACAGTCTCTTCGTGGTACTTGAACACATGCACATCTCCTCCAGGCGAGGCCGGCATCCGGCCGCCACCCACCTGCGCACCGGTCCAATGCTAGCGTCCTCCGCCTGTCTGCGTATCCACTCCTCCAGATCGACATCCTCCATCGTCACGTTCTCATCCTCCAGGTCTTGCACTCGCTCGTCCTCCCGTCCCGCTCCCCTAGGGGGCGGCGTGTTCAGGACAGCAGGGCGAACACCACCGGCGTCGATCTCCACCTCGGCTCTCTGTAGTGCAACCGTGGGGGGTGTGTAGCGGCTAGGCTGGACCGGTTCCCCCGGCGGTAACCCCCCAGGCTCACCCGGCGACACGAGTGTCACTCCCCCGACTGCAACAGCATTGCAGGTGATGTCTCTCACTTCCCTCTGGCTGTTCAGCACGATCCCCGCTCTCCTGATGGTCTTGTCGCTGATGATGATGTCGCCCTCTACCGGCTGGTATGCAGAGCAGCTTGGCTTCTCCGGCGTTAGCAACACCCGTCCATCTGGACAAGCAGTCCACACTCTCCTGACCTGAATGCCCGGCTCTGCACTGCTCCGCTGCTTGTTGCTCAGGCTGCTCCACTGCTCCGCTACTCCGCTGCTCCTCTGCCTGTTGCTCCGGCTGCTCCCCCGGCTGTGTGTCTCTTCCAGCGTTCACACTCTTAGTGCAGTCTCTGGCTAAATGCTCAGGCGAACGGCACGTCCAACAAAGTCTCACCTGTCCGCCGCCTGCACGTCTCTCTTCTCCCGCTGTTCTCCAGTCCCCGACAGCTTCTTGACACTCTCTGGCTATGTGTCCCACTGCACCACATGCCCAGCAGGCTCCCTGCTGTCCCCAGTACCTTTGCTCCGCATATCCGGTCCGTCTCCCGGGACCGCTTCGGCACCACCTCGCCACGTGGCCCGGTTCTCCACAGGTCCAACACAGTCTCTTTTGTGGCTCCTCCGGCCGTTCTCCACATTGCGCTCCCTCTGTGCTCAACTCGTCCACACGCCGCCCGACTTCCCGCAGCGCCCGCCACAGCTCCACTGCCCAGGCAGGAATCGCCTCCGCCAGCCATCTGACCTCTCTCAACAAACGGGCTTCCATGCTCGCCAGCACCGAGCTGATCCCCGTCGTCAGCTCCTCTTTTCTCCCGTTCACCACTGGCCATTCTTCACCGCGCACCATCACACGTGGCGCCCCTAGCAGCTAGCACACGCAGCTAGCCTGCTACCGCTAGGTCGCTCGAGCCGTCTGATCTCCAACTTTTCCTCCGCCGTTCCTCCTCACTCTCTCCCCTCTCGACCGAATCAGAGGCGTTACCGCTTCACTTCTGACACCAATTGTAGCGGATCGTTAATTCGCCAAGGAACGGAGACTTGTAGTTGGTACAGGGTTCTTTATTCACAGGCTCATTCTCCTAGCTTCCAGCGGTAGCCTTGCTGCTAGCTCTAAACACACCCGGTCAGCTCGCTCACATAGCTTGACTGACTTCCGCCCCGGCCGCTGGTCACATATATCCCCTTCCCCCTAGGAACACACCCACACACATTAGTTCCTAGCTACACACGGAAACACCACAATACCTGCGATTACCTGGATCGCTACAATATCAAACATTTCCAAGCCGACTCTGGACACATTCGGGTAGTACTGTATACTCATCATCAACAACTCAAATGTGTATGATCCCATCAATAGCCAAGGACAAACTATGAGGCTATGCAACAAGCCAATCCAGTGTTTAGCCCACACCAAGAAGCAGTCAACTAGCCTCGACGCAAGACTCAGCCTATCTAGTTATTCTTATTACATTTATATTTCTGATACCAAGGCTGAAGGCACACAGGAATAAATACAAGGAAGGCAACACCAATGACAAGACCGTAAACTGAGCCATTCCATCGGCGTCTAAAAATAGTACGGTTGAGCAGCGTCAAGTTAGCCAGAATAAAAGGGAAACTTCCGGTTATAAACTTCAAAATAATGCCATTTAAATAAAGGTACTGTTGCAATGTTTTTGTGTGATCCGATAACGTTAGTAGTAATAGTAAGTTCGCCGAGTATCGCATAGTATATTTGCCAGTTTTAGAGCACAGGTTTTCAAATTGCTCTGTTCTATTTTAGTGTCATTCCGTTAGCATGCAACATCTGATCATAATATTTTGAGTAGGCTATACATACCTTTATATGAGGGGAAATTTGTACCAACATGAGTATTTAAAATACAGTACACAAATACAAGCTCTGAAATACAAATGACAAACTACTCAGAAATAATTCCAATACTGCCCATCTCTGGGTACACAGAGCATTACACAGACCCATGAGTTTAAGCTCTGCTCCACTCTGTTTGAAAAACAAGCTGTAAAAGGAAGTCGCTGAGCCAACAAGACTGATATGTTAATCAGAGTGCTATTTGAATGGAGAAATCATTAATACATCATGTAGCCTATAAAATGTATAATTTGCTCTCTTTTTGGTAATAAATGGATACTGTTTGAACAGGAAAAGATGTTTGAAGAGTTTAGGTAAGGCACTATTACTATAATGTATTCAGAAAAGCTTGGGACATATTTTTCACATAAACCAAGGGAGATCAATGCACAACATGCCTACAACAGAAGCGATGGACCCAACAATGAAATGTAAATGAATCGCCAATATAAACAGTTGCTCCTGATTACCGGGCAGGTAAGCAACTGTAATCAGTGTAGTCAGGAATCAGTTTGTTGTCACTCCTCCCTGTATCCATGTGCTTTATAATTTATGATACTAATTAACTGGCAGCTAGGGACATTATTAGAATACCACAGAGTAGAATATAACTGGCACGCCATATTAATTAGTGGTTAGTAATCATGGTTAATCATTAATCATCATGCCTACAACAAATTATACATTTTTGACTTCTTGTGGATTTACATGGCAGGTCAACAACACCTACGTCTAAGTCAGTTGACCCTACAAACACAGTATATCATTAAATTGTTTAAAGTAAATTTCTTTGTAGATATGACTGAAACCATTTAAACATTCACACACATTGGAAATGCTAGTGCACTTCGTATATTACACAAATTTAAATAAACTTTGAATCAAAACGAGAGAGCTGCACGTCATTGTTTGCATACATGTACAGAATAGCCCACAGAACTTGAATGGATAGAATGGCCATTTTTATGTTCCATAATATAAACAAAGAGTACAAAGAGTATAGAAGCCAAGAGACAAAGTCCAACAGCGCTGCCACCATTTTGGTCTGAAATTGCCTCCTTGTGCCAATGGGAAACCTCACAGAACCATGACAGAGGGACACACCAAGACCAGGAAGAACACAGGCCATTTCGGTAGAGGTACTTTTGTATAGCACTTTGTAGGCGGGGCTTTTTACTGACGACATTACGGTAGTCTCCTTCAGGCCAAAATGGCGGATTTGCTGTCGGCTGAAATGGAATGACCTAGGAGCCTTCAGTTCTTAGCAATGCAAGTTCTTTGATATAAACCTCCTTGGCACTTGGTAGACTCTATAATATAGAGTCTACCTATATCTCGCTGCAACTTGCCGTAAGCCAGTTTATATAGAGTCTATATAAACTGGCTTACGGCAAGTCGCAGCGACCTACTTGGAGAAAGGAATTGCCTTGAGCTATCTCTGTCGCTTTGCTGTCAACGGGGAGCTTCTGAAGGATTTTTGGACCAATTAATTGCGTGATATTACTGTTGGTAAGTTGTCACATTTGATTAATTTAACGTTAGTGTTTTAACATTACAAAGCTTATCCCTCTCACGATGTGTGGCAGCCAGTGTGACACACGTTATGGCCATAATGGCCAAACTTCCATTACCATAGAGACTAACCATAGACAACAACAAAACATTGTGTAGCAGCCAAAATACTACAGTGGAAAGACTGTTCTATCCGTTCAAGTTCTGAGAACCTGCCTATTGGCCATACTCCGTTTCAGGTCTTACTTGGGTTAAGCAGTTTATTGTGCCTTTGATACCCTGCGAGTGATTCCTGTCCACCTGTCGTGTCCTAGACACAGACATACTCGTCTGCCAGCAAAAAAGAATGAAAAAGAGGCAGGTGCCAGCTGCCCTCTTTGACTGAATGGTAGCTTACTTAACACAAAGCACAGGCCAGTTTTATTTATTTACTCTTTCAATGTGGAATGTGGTTTGGATTTCTATTGGTGTGCTTTCACAAGCACGTCTCAGAGTAAAGAAACGATGGTGCAAACAGCAGTGTTGGGGGTAACTCATTACAAAAGTAAGATATTACATGTAATATATTACTTTTAGCAGTAACTCAGTAATATCACTTATTACTTATAGGATTTCAGTAATATTATACCAGTTACTTTGTCAAGTAACTCAAGTTACAAATTGAGTTACATTTTATTAAATCAAAGCACATATTTAAAAAAAAAGATACAATCATGTCCTAATCAAACTGTGTGTTTTTATGCAAATAACCACTATAGATGTCAATAACAAAGGAAAAGGATAACATCTTGAATTTTGAATTGTTTACACTGACTTCAAGGCGGTTGAAATTATTTTTCGGGATGTTCCGGGGCGGCGATGTCATTCTGCTGCTGCTGTTGTTTTGGTCAAAGTAATGCAAAAGTAGTGTAATAAGTAACAAGTTACTCAACACAGAAAGTAATACTGTAAAGTAACTTATTACTTTCAAATGAAAGTAACTAGTAATATGTAGTATATTACATTTTGAAAGTAACTTGCCCAACACTGGCAAACAGTGACAGCTATGGTAAGTACTGATCATTGCAGTTTTTGTTTGCATTAAAATGTACCAATAATGGAGTAAGTCTGAGTTTATTGGGCAGATGGCAAAAACCAAAACTGAAGTAAAATGATTAGACTACATACCTACAGTAACCTGTAAGCCAGAAACACTGTGTTTTTCATGATTAAAGTGAGAAAAGAACCAGGTAAATCAAACCAAGTGATTACGCATCCATCTTTACATTACTTGAGTAACCGGTTTAAAAACTGAATTCTCTAAGTTCTACCAGGGAGACTCACATGGCACAATGGTCATTGGGTTGTCCACCTGCAACCAAGACCACTCAGCTTAAAAGATCTTACTGTTCAGTGTGTTGTCGTTACAGGCCTTCACCCCTCCACCTCCCCACCACCCACAGCCTCTGCACCACCATCATAGATAGCTCCATGGACAGTGCAGACGTTAACAAAGAAGCTCATGGCTCACAAATGGAAGGGAGCCCTGGCTGGCAGCTCATCAGTTCACACACCTGGCAGCCATCCCAGCTTGTTAGAGGCACTACAAAACACCAGCCACAACCACAATGCTATAGGAACACCCTGCAAGGTATACACACTGAACCCTCCGATGACTTCTGCCTTCTGTTTTCTACCTCCTCCAACACAACTGCACAGCTTGTGACAGAAACCCTCCTCCCACTACTGCCCTCCGCTGGGCTTCTCCAGTCTGAAACAACAGACCTGTGGGCCATGGAATAACAAACCTGTCCCTCCCCACCATCCTACACCCACATTTGCTTATTTACCAGCCGCAACAACCTACTGTACAGGACTGACCATTTTGGCTAGAATATTTTCCAATAAAAAACTAAACAAAACAAAAAAATGCCAAAAGATGAAAAACATGCACTGCTAGGTCCAAAAATCAAGGTGGAAAAATATAACCAAACAAACCTGATGAAAAAGATTTAAAAAAAAATGTACCCACAAGCAACTGACATATTTGGATAGCCTAGGGTACTGATGTTCTTTGTCCTTTCAAAAACATGTTTCCGCCATGCAGCACAGGTTATCTGTGTGTCCATTTACCCCCCCCCCCCCCCCCACAGTATGTCAATAATAATTTCAGTCTTGCAAACAACAGATAAGAAACACTTACAGGCACTATTGTAAGAATTCTGTCTATTCTCATTCTGACCATCTCAGAACTCAAATACATTTATCTCTAATCCTTTTTCTGCACTATACACACACACACACAGACTGTGGTTTTGAATGTCATCAACGCAGAGCTGTCAGTGTGTGCCATGATCCATGTAGGGGGGTTGTGGAGGCGGTGGCTGCATCCTCTCTATAGATATCAGGGCCAGTCATGGTGGATGGCCCCCCTCCTGTAGTCAAACTGTCCCTGGAGTTCGTCGCCAACTTCTGTCTGGCTCTGTGCCTACTACCCGTTCACATAAGGACACAAGTTTCCTTTTGGGAGGAGCGGTGTGCCGCGGACGGTGCAGAGCACACACTGCTCTGGGGCCGGTCACATCGGATTTTCTCCAACAAATTGTCTTTTTGAGGAGGGTGCTACTGTAGCAGCGATATGTGGGAGCATATGTTAGTTTAGCATCGTGCTTGAAGAACAAATCAAAATGTGTGTATGATTTCTTTCGTCAGGGAAAGTTGATGGCTGATCATTTGCCCTTGGTTTTCAATGAAGTAAATAAGGGAGGAAGCAAATATTCACACATTTTGGTTCGTAAAGGGAACTAAAAGAGGTGATTTGTTTTACACCAATATGGCGAAACCACAGATGTTCTCCAGGCAGAGGTGACCCTGGCTTTTAGATCTTGGTCAGAGAGAGGGGTCACTAAAGTAATGGATTTATATAACGAAAATGATATATTTCACAGTTTTGAGGATTTACAAAGAATCCACAATATTCCTGAAAAACACTTCTTCAAGTACCTACAATTCGGGGGTTATGTTTTAAAAGCACTTAGACAGTCCCCTTATAAACCTCCTCTCTCCTGCCTTGAAAAGGTCATAATAGAGCGTATTCAAGGTCGTGGCCAGGTTTCCTTTTTGTATAAATTGATGGTAGATAAATCTAAGGAATCCTCGGACAACAAAAGATTGGCTTGGTCTAACGACTTTAGATGCAGAAATCTCTGAAGATGACTGGAAGGAAGTTTGCCAAGACGCACAAATTCAGACTATCAAAACAAACCAAAGATGTTACAATTTAAATGGTTTATGCGTACATTCATAACTCCTTCCCTGTTACATCGTTTTGACAACAATAATCCGGATTTATTTATATTATAAAAGGGAGCATTTGGGCAATGTTCTCTGTTTCAATTTTGTCCCGGAAGTGATGTCATCAGTGATGTCACTTGAGCAATTGTGCATTGTGACATCACTGATGATGTCATAGGCATTGTGACATCATCAGTGATGTCATAAGAGCAACTGTGATGTGAAGTTGTGACATCATCAGTTTGTGACATCATCAGTGATGTCATAAGAGCAAGAGTCTGGAGTTGCTCAAAACTAAAGAATTCTGGGAAAAAGTCATACAAACTATCGATGTTGGCCTGCATGTCTGCACTCAGGTATTTATTCTTGGACTACTCCCCCCTGAGTTAAGACTCTCAAGGGCAAATAAAAAGATTAAATTAAATAAAAAGTCATTTTATGTTCACTTCAGGCTAAACACTGTATTGCAACTACCTGGAACTGCCCGTGAGCCACAATAATACCAAAACTCAGTTGCCATGCCAGATAGTTTCTCTAACCCACTCCACCAGGCCACCATCAGCAATACGCTGTGTTGTTTTATGTGAATATTTCGGCTGGTTAGAATGTATTTCTACAAAAAATATTTTTATTTGACTTTTCACACATACAGAGGATGTACTGTATATAGGAGGTCTGTAAAGTGTACAACAGTATATAACAGACATGAAATAAAATGCATGCAATAGAATGCATTTCAAGAAACTAGTCTAGCTTTCATTGCAAAACTTCGGCCAATGCTATTAGCCAACTCCTGTCTGCCATCATGCTAGCATATTAACCAGGCTAATATGCTCGAGGCTAATTTAGCCTCGGGCTACACTGAATAACACACACCCCGATAGCTTTGACTGGTGCTGGCTCGCTCCCCCAGACAGTGCTCCCGATGCATCCATACCCTCAGATAAAGGTTGTAAGCTCACCTGTAACTATCGATGACATTCCAACTTCCCAATCATGGCTTGGGATGTACTTAGTGTGAGTCCTAATGATGGTTGATGTGTCTGTAAGATGAATGGATGTTGATACAACTCGTTCACATGTTTCACAAAACAATGCTTGCTTGCGTGTGTGTGTGTGTGTGTGTGTGTGTGTGTGTGTGTGTGTGTGTGTGTGTGTGTGTGTGTGTGTGTGTGTGTCAGGGGCGTTTCTAGGTCCTGAAGACATTGGGGGCTTTAGCCAGGTACCCCGACGGGGAGGGGGGGAAAGGGGGGATAGGGGGGAAAATTTTGGTTTTTCCAATCCGTAAATACCCATGTTGTGAGTCATTTGAGATGAATACAGAAGAACAAGATTAGTGGGTCTCAAAGTGAGGTCCAGGGACCACCAGAGGTCCTTGATAGGGTTCTGGCGGGAGTCCACTTAGCAAATTCATGAATTTATAAATATCAGCATTAGCCTCTTTCACTTACAAGAAGTTCTCACCACCTCCCCTCCTCATCCTCTGGTCTGGTCTCCTCAACTCTCCTCTCCTCTCCTCTGCTGTGGTCTGGTGTCCTCTGTTTTGCTCTGCTCCACTCCCCTCAGGCTGAGATGAGAAAAAAACAAACAGAAAATATCAGTAGGCTATGCAGGACCAAATTATCAGTTACTATTGTCATAGTGTGTCATTACATAATGTTTCTGCTTCACTCCTCACCACCTCCTCTCCACATGAGCTCATCATCTCACTATGAAATTATTCACACAAATGACATGCATCAACATGCACAGCATCACAGTAGCTACAACTATGAAATTATCTTGTTATTTAGTTGTTTAGTTGTGAAGATATTTTCTGAGATAAATGGGCCTTGATGCTCAAGGCCCATTTATCTCAGAAAATATCTTCACACAGAATATTATTAACCATACAACCTACCAGGGGCCGCGGAAGGCTGTTCAAGTAGGTCGGGCTCAACCGCAAAAATTAGACTAGACTACATCAGACAACAATATGAAACTTTTTGAAGTTTACTCCATTAGTTAAATGAAGCTTATTATCGGAGACAGGTGAGTTTAGGCTATTTGCATAGGGCCGTGCGGCGCTGTCCCTGCTACTGAAATGGAGCGGAGTTGTGGTTATAGCCTATATCAATCCGATTCCGATATCAATCAATGAATTAATCAAGCATCACTTCGATTCAGCCTCGTGGTTTAAATAGTGCTACTACTACTTTGCGAACAGGAGGGATAGAATAATACACATCAAAGTAGTGAAACACAAAAAAGCACCAGCTGATGCTGCACCTCCGAAACACACACTTTCTCCCCTCTCTCCTCCTCCACACACACGCCAGACTCACCATATCTTTCTCTCTCTATCTCTTTACATTCTGCCGAAGAACTGCGTCCTCTTGTCGTTGCTCTGGACGAACTCCCTTGCAATCACCGAAACATCCACTTTGTCCAAATAGTCCTTGTGTGTATGGCCGCACATCAGGCTATTAAGTATTTTTTGTGTCATTGTTGATCGCATATAGGTCGTTGATCACATAATATATATCAATCAATAGGTCTTTAAACGACGGAGGGACGAGAAAGACCTCTCGGCGCTGGCAGACGACACGGGGATTGTATAAAACAACTTTAACAGTTTGTGTACATCTGGCAGGAGTGTTTGTGCCACAGGTGTATTGTTCATTGCTGACACAACAGATGACACGGTTAGGGGTTTGCCTGCTTCCTCCTCGCCCTCCTCGAAAAGCTTGATTGTGTCTGGCAACATATCAAGCTGTGTGCCGAGAGAGTCAACATTAAAATCCTTCTCGTAGAGCCGCAGAATAGCAGACGGGAAACCGACCTTTTCCCCTTCAGCTGCAGACAGAATCAGGCGCTCCAGGGCAGCTGCCTGCCACATGCAAGTCTCTCTGCACAAAACGACGGTCCAACTCCCCAAAAGTAGGTCGGGCTCAAGCCCGGGCTCCACGGCCCATGCGTCAAGTAGCGTAGATATAACATCACTACGTCCGCTCTAAGTTTCAAAATAAAAGTACCATATGATACAAAAACGGCACCATCAGAATTTAGGTTTACAGGAAGCGTGTACCTTAATAAAATACCTTCACAGGAGTTACTGGGGGGGTTCGTACACTCTGACTGAGTTGGTTTCTTCCATGATGCGTCATCATGGGAAAAACCAACTCGACGGGGGAAAGAGGGGGGTTTCGCTGCAAGCACTGACTTGAGAGGCTGTTCATAACCTCCGGGGCTGGGAAAAAAACATCCGGGGCTCTAGACCCGGAAGCCCAGGGCTAGCGACGCCCCTGGTGTGTGTGTGTGCGTGCATGCGTGCGTGTGTGTATGCGTGTGTGTGTGTGTGTGTGTGTGTGTGTGTGTGCTCGTGCATGTGTGTGTGTCTGTTTATTAGCTCCCTGTTGTCTTTTTGAGCCCACAATTGAGCCCATTGTGTGTTGTGTCCTGGGCATGGGTGAGGGTATGCTAAGCGGGCTTGGTCTAATGATGATATCGATGGCGTACCGGAATTTGAATATCTCGGGTCCCTAGACTTTTGTCAGAGTAGGGTCACAAGCCAAAAAAAGGTTGGGAACCCCTGCTCCATCTCTTTTTACTATGCAACCATCTTGAAAATGACCCCTTTCCTTTATTTTCATTTTGGTAAACTTTTATTATGTTATTTAACATGCCCAATAGTACTAGAATCCATTGAAAAAACTTTTATATCAATTTGTTCAGGGTTAGGTGCTCTTTTTTCCATAATACTGTATTGACTGGCAATGGGTTAGTTCTCATTCAGAAAACTTGTAATACAATTTTTTTTTCTTAATGTAAGTAATCAACTGGGGAAGTTTCATGATGATATCTATTATTTAAACATTTTAACCTTTTCACTGGAATTTGGGGCCCCCTCTTGGGACGCCATCTTGGATTTGTCAATACAGAATTAAGTTGTGGAAATTTCACTAATTCAGTTGTATTTCTTGAGCCCTAAAACCTATAGTTGGACACCAAAACCACCGTTCTAGGTTGAATAGTAATTGAGATAGCCATTTTAAGCTCCATCTCGGACACCATCTTGAAAATGACCCCTTTTCTGAATTTTCCTTTTGGTAGACGTTTAGTATGTTATTTAACATGCCCAATGGTAACAGAATCCATTGAAACCCCTTTGTATCAATTTGTTCTCACTTAGGTGTTTTCTCCCCACAGATGTATTGGCCTAAAGTGGAAGTACTAACATGACAGTATATCATTTAAAGTAAAACTGTTAATGCACCATTAATACAAGTTCAGTTGGATTATTGAATGTTTATTAAGACATTCGACTTTTGCCCTCACATAAGTGTACGTACAGAGAGAGAGAGAGAGAGAGAGAGAGAGAGAGAGAGAGAGAGAGAGAGAGAGAGAGAGAGAGAGAGAGAGAGATCAAAGGAGCTATCAAACCTGGGGATCAGCTCAATCAGAGAGAGCCTAAGGATGCATGTGGCCACTGTAGCACTTGTGGCTCATCATTCAGTCTGGGCTCCTCAGGTCACCCTGAAACCACCCAGCACAGTCAATACAGCAATGACCAGGCTTGAGATTGAGTCATAAACATGTCTATGGTTATAACAACTACACAATATTTAGAGTAAATAAAAAACTATGTAACTCAGTAATGCATCCCCACATCAGTAGCCTTGGATTCTGTAAATTAGACTGAACTGAATATTGAACACATTCCTTTTGTAGGATGTTCACATTTACATTCACAGTGCTATGCTGTGCTCTGTTATGTTGTACTGTATTGACTTGGGGATATGTCGATGTGCGCACAAGGTTACAATGTTATGCAAGTAATTATTACTTCATAGAACTGAGATCCTTCAACTAATCAATGGGAAACAAAACATTTTGAGTCACAGATGGATACACTGTAAGAAAAGTAAGGTCAGCTATTAGGCTATTCAATGTGTGAATGCAATCGGGTTTACTGTAAATCTCAGACTTTGTAACCGATCATTCTACCTGAAAGCTCTTGTTAATTAATGACACATGGACATTTTCTCTTAGAATGGGAGTATTGTGTTTGTCTGACAGTCATCCTGAATTAGCATTTCACTTTGCTTCATTATTCAGTCTGAAACGTTTGTAACAACGGCAAAACAGAGGGCACTGTTAAAATTGAATTCAGCCAATTGTTCCTACCCAATTACACATTCTTAGCCACTGGACAATCCTGAATAGCTTTAGTAACACCCATGTGGATTTACCAAACCCGCTGTTGATAAAAATCTAAATTTCTAATCCCAGTATAGCTGGCCATCAAAAGTAGTGTCAGACTGTGAAATGTTTAGAACTTTGAAAAAGTTGATATCCACTATCTAACTGAATAGTGCATGTCATGTGTGTTATTTTCCATTATATCACTAGAAATCTTACACGCTCGATTTCTAGGTTGGAGACTCCATATATGAATTTGAAGGAATAGTTCACCCAAAAATGTCATATTCTTATGGTCATTCACAGCAAATCATATGAAAAGTGTTGCACCCTGATTTTGTAAACCCTATCCAAAATAGGACATTTACGCGCGCTGGATTCCTAGGGTGCACTCTGGAGATGATGCACCAGATGCTGCAGTTATGGAAATTGTCCGCTCCGCAGGCTCCGAAAATCATGACAGACAGACAGACAGACAGACAGGATAGTGGGAGGTGGGCGACCTCCCACTATCCAATCAGAGATTGCTGTCAGAATAACACTTATTTTAACTAGGGATGGCACGATACCACTTTTTCCATATCCGATCCGATACCGATACCGCAATCTTGAGTATCTGCCGATACCGATATCAATCCGATCCAATCTTTTTCCCTCGCTTATACAACTAGCTGTTAATAATACATTTACCAATGCACTTTGCTTAACCCAGCCATCTAAACAGCATGTTGTTCAATCTGTGGAACAATATTTAAGTACTCCTGCCTTGCCTGGATGAATGCCTCACAAACAACTCTCACGCAGCTGGATAATATCCAGAAAAAGGCAATTAAAATCATAGGTGTGGATGAGGACTCTGCCCATAAGGATTTTGCCATCACCAAGTTGAGCCATCGCAGAACAGTTGCTGCAACAACTGTTATTTTCAAAATGCACACTACCAAGTGCCCAGCAGACGTGAAAGCGCTGCTACCCCCCGCTCATGTCCCAAGTCGAACCACCCGGAGGCTCCCACCCAACCATGCCCTGTCACTGCCCAGGGCAAACACTAAATGCCTGGACAGGAGCTTTCTCCACTCTGCCATAGCAACATGGAACAGCCTTCCCTCGCGGTTGTTGGAGACATTACATCATCTAGCAGTGTTCATGCCTTCAAGAAGAGACTGAACAAACACCTCCTCAGCACGAGACCCTAAAACTCAAGGGGCCCTATCTTCGTACAGGCGATATCCCCTATTAGCGCTTGCACACCTGTTTGCGCGTGCCTTAAAGCAGGGAAGATTGCAGTCCGCTGTCTAGGTGTTATGCCAAGTTTTGTACCCCCGCCAGACAGCAGCAAAACCTCACCTCACGGGAACATATTGCAATGATTTATACAGAAACATAACTGTTTAAAGATGATATAATTGTTTGGGTAGACGTGACCTTCCTGTTTTTAAGTTAAAACAGCACCAAAATATGGTGGCGATGCATGGTGGTGCGGGAAAGCATAACTCGTCACAACAACGGGCACAAACGCAGATTAGAGGCGGCATGCCAAATCATTTATGCATGGCGCAAACGGGATTTGGGCGGTGTTAACCACCAGAATTATTCACAGGTGTGGCCTGGCAATGCCTTGGTGTTAGTTCAATCATGAGAGGCCAGTTGGTAGGATTAGACAAACTTTATTTAGCAATCGGCGTGCATGGCAAATACTTTGGCGCTTGACTCCATTGGCCAGTGGCGCTGCTCTTGAGGCAAGAGGAGGGCACCTGCATAGGCTAGGAGATCCCCCCCCCATGGGGGATCAGGAGTCAAGACTCGTTGGTGGCGGACTGGGGAGGTGGGTGGGGCAAAACAATGCTTCGGACGGCTTCGAGAGAGCTGGACTGCCGTGAAGCTGCTGCTGCTATGATCGGCCAGAGAGAGAGAGGTGACGTAGAACCCTTGCTATATATATGAGGATTAACTGATGTCGTATTTGACGTCATAGCAGGCGTCATACTAGGACTTTGACTGACCACGTTATGCTAGGACTTGACTGTCGTCAGGGGATGATCGGATTATGCATGAGTGGCCTTCAGCTTGAAATATGGTCTGGAGACCTCACTTCAATCATGAGAGGCCAGTTGGTAGGATTAGACAAACTTTATTTAGCAATGGCGTGCATGGCAAATACTTTGGCGCTTGACTCCATTGGCCAGTGGCGCTGCTCTTGAGGCAAGAGGAGGGCACCTGCATAGGCTAGGAGATCCCCCAAAAGGAAGATCTGATTACCGGAGGTTAATTGAGATCTGCAGGTGCCAGTAGTTGATTGTACTTTTCCCTTCGACCTTTTTGCGACTTACAGCTATTTGCGGCTGGCGCTCCCGACTCGGTCGGGCACCTCGCGATAGCGCTTCCCAGCTTGGCCTACATGGCCGCCTTGGCGCTTCGCGATTGTACTTTTCCGGCCTTCGACCTTTTTAGCGACTTACAGCTATTTGCGGCTGGCGCTCCCAACTCGGTCGGGCCTTCGTTCTTGGTACATGCTTTTCCTGCCTTCGACCTTTTTAGCGACTTACAGCTATTTGCGGCTGGCGCTCCCAACTCGGTCGGGCACCTCGCGACAGCGCTTCCCAGCTTGGCCTACCTGGCCGCCTTGGCGCTTCGCGATTGTACTTTTCCGGCCTTCGACCTTTTTAGCGACTTACAGCTATTTGCGGCTGGCGCTCCCAACTCGGTCGGGCCTTGGTACGTGCTTTTCCTGCCTTCGACCTTTTTAGCGACTTACAGCTATTTGCGGCTGGCGCTCCCAACTCGGTCGGGCACCTCGCGATAGCGCTTCCCAGCTTGGCCTACCTGGCCGCCTTGGCGCTTCGCGATTGTACTTTTCCGGCCTTCGACCTTTTTAGCGACTTACAGCTATTTGCGGCTGGCGCTCCCAACTCGGTCGGGCCTTCGATCTTGGTACATTAAAGTTTAGCTTGGCGCTTCCCGGCTTGGCCTACTTGCCTGCCTTGGCGCAACTACCCTGACTTTCTCCGACTCTATCCCCCCAAAAATGAGCCGGGGAATTTACTGCGCCTTACTGGGCGCCATGCTTACGGGGAGCCGCCACCAACGAGACATTTTAAAGTCCGGGACACTGTTTGTTGCCATGCTCACCGATTTAGGGAGGAGGGTTCTTTGGGCCGCCAGTATGGCCGCCTGCTCCGGGCGGATGTAGCTGGAGAATGCCGATGAGGACCAGCGGCCCATTTGCTGGAGGGAGGCGGAGGACACTCCTTGCTCGGCGGCCGAGGTGGCCGCTCCGATGCTGAAGGAGTGGCTGGAGTAGTCCTTCGTCGGGAGGTTGCATTGCTGGAGCGTCTGCTTGAGGTGCAGGGTGAACCGGGATCTTGTCATCTGGTGACAGGGTGCGATGAGGAGCAGGGGAGCCGAGGGGCCGGTCCGAGGCCTGAGCTTGACGTAGTGAGCCATGAACGAGAAAGGGCAGAAGGGGGCTAGTGCCTTCCTGTATGCTATTGTGTGCTGGGGCAGCAGGCTGAGGGCAGCGGATGCCGACGACTCAACACTGATCCGTAAGGCCAGGGACATTGTGGGGCTGGATCTGGGCTCTCTGACTGCGGTGTCAGAGAAGAGAACGTTGTCCAGGCTACGCTCCATCATGAACAATGACTCGCACCCACTCCACGGCGTGCTAGTCGAACACAGGAGTACGTTCGGTGAGAGACTGATTCCACCTAGATGCAGTACGGAGAGGCACAGGAAATCATTCCTGCCTGTGGCCATTGGTCTATTTAATGCCTCTCTTAAAGAGCACCTCGGAGACGCTCAGTCTCCCTGAGACTGAGCCAGCCGATAGGTTAACTGTGCCTGGCTGAGCCACGTGTAGCGTATAGGGCAAGCCGACTTAATATAGTCCAGGGTGCAATAATGATAATTGACACGAATGTATACTTACCTGACGTATTTTGTATTTTGCTACTTAGACATTCCACTTATTTTTGCTTCTAGCGCATTTACTAGTTATTCTATGCTATGGTTTTTTTTTTTTTTTTTTTTATTATTGCTTAATATTGCATTTGCATTGCATTTACTACTGTTTATTTTATTTTAAGCTATGTGTGTTCTGTGAGCGAGCTACTGTAACCTGTCCCGATTTCCCCTCGGGGATCATTAAAGTCATTCTGATTCTGCTTCTGAAGAAATGCCAGAGGCATTTTACTTTGAAATTCGTTAAGAACAGGAAGTGGTGTATTAAGACCGGCTTCGGTCCGAAAGTTATGCAGTAACACTCATTCTAGCTGATGCTCAGACAAGCTCCGTGGGCCAGGGGTGTTAGAATGGCCCCTTGCGTGGTTATTATTATTATTGTTGTAATTATTATTATTATAATTATTATTATTATTATTATTATTGTGACTCCCGCTGGCCATTTGCCAGAAAGCGATTTCCGCTTAGGCGTCGGAAATAGGCAGGCTGAGATGCCCACTGGATAGAATAGTCAGATCACAGGCCAAATAACTTGTCAGTCAGCTTCGCTTTACTTAGTCAAAGCACGAGGGACACCTACGGTACATGTGGTGTTTTCAGAGCAATGTAAGACAGTATTTCTGTTTGGTGGGGCGGGCCGTTGCGGGCAGACGGAGTATTAAAGAGATGAGAATACGTCGGATTATAGGCATTATAGGCAGAACACGAAGATCCCTAGTACAGTTTAGTAGTGCACGAGTGCTCAAGAAAGCGCACGAGATAATCAATGACTCCACACATGTCCTTCATGTCTGTTTTGACTTAATGCCATCAGGAAAGCGCTTTAGACAGCCTGCCTGCAAAACAAACAGAAGGAAGTTTGGTTTTGTTCCAGGGCCATTCGACTGGTGAACAGCCACAGTACGAGAAGTGGTCAGTTTATCTAGACTAGGTCTGTACCTTGACCTTTTGATTTGAACCCTTGAACAAGTCTAATATGCACTTGGATTGTATTGACTGAAATTAATTTGTATTGATCTGACACCTATATTCCTTTGTGGTGTTGGATACACTGTAATCAGGGATCTTGCTTTATCAGTGTCATTTATTGTATTTATTGTCTTTTTTTTTTTTTTTTTGTATTGTGTTTTGGATGTGTACAGAGTACAGCTTGTTTGCAGTATTCATGCCTTAAATTGCCCCTTGCGGGACTAATAAAGTTTTTTTTTTTTTTTTTTTAATTGAATTGAATTGATTTTACTGGACTGGTAGATTGCCCGTTTAAATGCTGAAGTACTGATACTTTCCTCATGGGTCCTTTCGCATCCACGGGTGACTGGTCCTCCGGGGTATGCTCGGTGTGCTGTGGTCGTCAACCCCGTCCTTGGTAGAGCTCTTGAGAGAGGCGGGCAGGGGCAGTCCGTGGATTCCGCTCAGGCGGTCCCTTCCTAGAGCCGCCCGCACAGAGCGCCTGCACAGGTCCAACAGAGGGAGGGGATCCGGATCGAGTCCGTTTATGTACCGGATTCGTATTTCGCAGTGTCCCCACACGGCGCTCACTGCGGGGTACACCTTCCTGCCCTTAAGTCCTCCGAACGCCACCCCTAGGTCATGTCCGTACACTATGAAACCTAACGTCCCCTCGTCCATGTCCAAGACGACTAACAGCGAGTCTGGTATTATGAAGGTGTCGTCGGGCTCCAGGAAGGCGGGGTAGGTTCTGCCCGCGTGGTTCTTGCCGTCGTGGTAGAGTTTACACCGGCCCAGGTCCCAGCCCCAGGACTCGGTGTTGTTTCCCACCAGGACCGTGTAGCCCACCGAATGCATCGGCGCGTCGCCCGTGGCCACCCCGACCACGGCGTGGGACCCCCTCTGGCGCGTGGCCCAGCTGATCTCCCACACGTGCAGTCCCTGCGTGTAGCCCACCCGGCCGCGGATGGCGTCCGTGCTCTGCGCCACGGGTTGGCGGTGGAGCACCAGCTTGTTGACGTCCTTGACGAAGATGTTGAGCGAGCGGTCGTCGTTGTTCCAGGAATGCTGCACCTGGACGTCCGGGCCGGCGGGCGGCATGTCCATCAGCCGGTCCAGCCGGGAGGGCTTGGTGTGCTCCGGGGGCGTGGCGGATGCCAGGGTATTCGTCCGGGCGGGTTGGGTGGTGGTGGGGAGCACGTCGGCTTGCTGCGCGGGCGGGGGCAGGATCGGCTGTTGAGCCGGCTGGGCTGAGGCGAGCGTGGGGGAAATGGGGGGGGGGGGTTTCCAGCACCCTCAGGCGAGCCTCCACTGATCTGTTAGCATCTAGCAGGGACAGCAGGATGGCTCTTAATGGCCCGGGCAGGATCGGCTGCTGCTGGGCTGAGGCTAACGTGGGGGGAATGGGGGGGGGGGGGGTTTCCAGGGCCCTCAGACAAGCTTCTACAGATCTGCGAGCATCTAGCAGGGACAGCAGAATGGCTCTTGACGACCCCTGTCGGCTCGGCGGAGCTACGAATGGGGCCGCTTCCGCTTCCGGGGCGGCGGCCTGGAGGTCAGTGCGACCAGGAAGTACGTGGCGTCTCGCGGCGGCCCCGCGGCCTGCATTTCCCCGGCGGCTCCCGGCTCTCGGGGCAGCTGCCTCTACTGGTCTTCGCCCGCGGCCTCTCGCACGTCCGCGCCGAGCGGCCTCTCCCTCCGGCACGCCCGCACGCGTTCTTGGGCGTCCACGGCGCGCCGCTTTGTCTTCTGTTACACGGGCCGTCGCAGTGGCGCGCCCCATGCCACGGGAACGCGCGCTGGGCCTTCTCGTCGGGGCTATGCTGGCAGCCTGTGGTCCGGTCGCTTCGCCAACGTCTTCGTCAGACACCTCGGAAGGCAAGTACGCTCCGTGGCCGGTCCGGAACAGGGGACCGATGTCTAAGCTGTCGTCACAGTCCATGGGCTGCTCTGGCTCGGTACTCGACATGCCAGGAATGGGAATATCCACGGGTAGAGAAGGCTTGTGGGTGCTGATTCGGTCTGCGGATCTGGTGCAAAACAACGCTTCGGACGGCTTCGAGGGAGCTGGACTGCCGTGAAGCTGCTGCTGCTATGATCAGCCAGAGAGAGAGAGGTGACGTAGAACCCTTGCTATATACAGTGTTGGGCAGTAGCTTGCTACAAGTAGTGAAGCTACATAGCTTAACTACATTTCTCTGTAGCTTGGTGGTAGCTTCAGTACTTTTGAACCAAGTAGCTTTTTCAGTAGCTAAGCTATTTATAGACCCAAGTAGCTTGTAGCTTCCCGCAAAAGCTACAAGCTACTCGCCAGAGAAAATCCATGAGCAAAGCACGCAGTGGAGATTTCTGGTGCGGTTTGGATTAAACAGGAGGAGACACTGCATATGTCAAGTGTGCCTGTGTGTAGCCAATAAAGCACTTCCAGTTCTATTATGATGGACAACAAGTGTTGTTGTCTCATCCTTGCTTTTTAGCATCCTTGCCTCTCTTGCAGCAAGACCCGGCACAGGGGCGGAGCGACCCTACAGCCCAGAGGGGGCGAAGCTCTTAGGGGGGCCCCATAAAAAAAAAAAAAAAAAAAAATTTGAAGGCCAGGCCAGGCCGCAGGGCCAGTTCCAGAACAAGATGACTAGGGGTGCATCCTAGATAGGAAGGGGTGCAGATGCCCGGCCTTTGGCCGGGCCCACTCGGGTGGCCGGCCAAAGGCCGGCCGCCCGAAAAATTTGACATGTTATTTTACTAAAAATAATGCATTTGACCATCATTTCAAGTAGAATGATACCACCCAAGCAAGAATATTTCAAGTGTTTCAAGTGCTTTACTGAAATATTTGGACCATATAATGATAATACAATTATCTCAACCTTAAAAGGTTACATAGGTGCCAAAAAGCCATAAAATCACATCAAAGAACAAAGAAAAACAACAACTATAATTCAAGTTTAAACAGTAAGTGTGCAGCTGTAGCATTTATAAAAAAAAATTTTTTTTTTTTTTTTTTTTTTACTTTTCAACTGAGCATGCAGACAAATAAGGGTGCAATGCATGCTTTTGCCCCCCCGTAGAACCGGGCCTGCCAGGCCGTGAAGAAAAATGTGCCTTTTTTGCATGTTTGAATCGGTTTTAGCCATATTTAGTGGAATATCTCATTTTAAACACACCAATGTTATTGTCTATTGATTGAATTCCTCTCAGACTCACACCACTGACTTTATTAAATAAAGTCATTTTAAGTCACAACTGTAAAATAGCTGATAGCCCCTATATCCGAAAACACAATTTGTCACTCATTGAGCCAAGTAATATTATGTCCAAGAAAGACTACAGTGAAGCCACTTTACAGACAAGCTTGTTCTGAAGAAGAAAAATAAAAACACAGGTTGCCAGCCAGGTGGCCTGGCCTGCAAAAAAAAAAAAAAAAAAAAAAAAAAAACATTTTTTTTTTTTTTTTTTTTTTTTATGGGCCCCCCTGACGAGTGGGCCCGTGGCGGCCGCACCCTCTGCCCCGGCGTACGCTCCGCTACGCGGCACTACTCTGCCTCTGATTGGGTTGGGTTTAGGCAATGAAGACTGACGATTGGTTAAGGGTAAAGCAAAATATGGCATGTGCTGGCGAAGTCACATCAGCAACGAACTTTGAAAGATGGCAGAGCCAGAGGGAGCCACTGGCAGTGATGAAGAAGACGTTCAGGTTTTATTGTCTGTTTTTGAATATTGTGCCAGTGAGAGTTTCAGTGTATTTTATAATATAATAAACAATCAAAATGAGATTTTTTTTGCCTGCCTATTTGTTTGGTGGAAAGTTGTTCTTTGACATGAAGTTGATTCAATGTGAGAAAAAAAGTAGCAAGCTGCTTTTGTCATGTTGCTCGTAGCTTAGCTTGCTACATTTCTCTGTGGATAGCTTCAATGTAGTTTAGCTATATTTAATTGAGAGTAACTGATAGCTTAGCTTACTACATTTTCCAAGTAGCTTGCCCATCACTGGCTATATATGTGAGGATTAACTGACGTCGTATTTGACGTCATAGCAGGCGTCATACTAGGACTTTGACTGACCACGTTATGCTAGGACTTGACTGTCGTCAGGGGATGATCGGATTATGCATGAGTGGCCTTCAGCTTGAAATATGGTCTGGAGACCTCACATCAATCAAACCAGATTCCCATCTTGCTGTCCATGTAATAGCCTACAGTTTGCATGAGGCATGCTGTAATTCTTCCCATGCGTAATTTGGATAGGTGTAGGCTAGTCTCTTAAAACAGACTGTATCATCTACATCCGGCGAATGCAGCTATATACAGTCTGTACGTTACACCCCCAGAACATGCACAAGGAAGTTGGGAAAAAAACCTTCAGACTGGAAGGAAGTTCTACGGAATCCGACCAATCACGACACGCGAATGCGGCATATTGGATTCTGATTGGACTAATGAGCGGAAGACCCGCCTTTCTGCCGGCATATTGGATTCTGATTGGACTAATGAGCGGAAGACCCGCCTTTCTGCTTCCCATTCCGGTTGGTGCATGATTCTCCCCCACGAAGTACAGACGGTATGGCGGAAGCATTTGAATATTGCGGAAGCCAACTCGTCTGTTCTAAGAGACTAGGTGTAGGCCTATTAACTGTATATATTATCCCTATCTCAGAACAATCTATATCTACACCATCACATCATATACCTGTTAAAAACATCTGTGTTTTGATGCAATTTGGGTTATTTTGTTGACGGGGTTGGACAATAGAAACGTGTTTGCAGCGGGTAAACGGCGGAGACAAAAGAAAAGATTTGAGGATTTACAGTGGACTCAGTAAAACTCGACTCGTGCCGAGGCTTGTGCCAGATCGGCTGTGATGCCAACGACCCTCCGGGTTATAGCAGGTGAAGGTGAATAGCCTATAGGTTGAGGCGATGTCTCGTCATAGCATGGCCGTAACTAGCTATGAGGACGGGGAGGTCCAGACCTCCCCTAATATTTCAGAGAAAAAAATAAAACAATCTGCATGGAAAAGCATGAAAAACACGGGATCGCTTTTATTTTGAAACGAAAGGCAGGTCAGGCAGGAAGTCATCTGACGCCGCGTCCGCGGTAACTTGATTCCGAGAGAGCAGCAGCATGGTGGTGAGTGATGACTGTCTGTCTGCCTGGCGAGATAATTGAAGGTGAGCGAGACAGTGAGCGAGTGAACGACAGACGAGGTGAGTGAGTGACAATGACAGATTTTTTAGCAACAACCAAGAAAGTAAGTGTCTAGTCTGTCTCTTAACACGTTCACTGCCGTCGACGAGTTAACTCATCAAACAGAAACCAACCGTTGACTGCCGTTGACGAGTTAACTCGTCAAAAAAAAAAAAAAAAAATTGACGGTGGGACGTGGATCAAACCCTTTTACATCTCCTATAAAAATATGGGAGCTATTGAATGTGTATAACCTATTTTACCGACCCATTAAGTGGCGACAGTGCTCTCCAGATTAGAGAAAGTCGAGTAAAAACAGCAGGAAAAAGCGTGAGGAAACCATTCTCATGAGAATGGTTTGGCGAAAACGCTTTCGCACTGGGAGCTGGCGCACAACGGTGGGGGATTCCAAAAATAGACTCTGGGTGCAACACACTTTGAAACACGCAGCAGAAAGCCCAGAATCGCACGCATCTTCATCCCAGCTCACAACCGAAACCCCAGAAACGAGCGAGCCCGATCCAGACTCGCCCGACGAGCGGCCGCCAGTCAGCACAGACAGGCAGCAGAGACTCGCCTGTGACACACGCTGCAGAGCCACCAGAGACACACCCACGGAGGGAGGAGTTTGCGGGGTGCTGTGGGGGTGCTGTTATATTGGAGGAAATTACTGTTCAGAACTATTGTTTAGATGTCTGATGTCTCACTGATGCCAAAAATAAATGGTTAAAGTGACTGTTCTGCCTGTTCTATCGAATTTCACAAAAATGCATTTATCTCAGCTTTCCTTCTCAGACGCTGAAACTAGGGATGTCAATTTTCGGTTAATTTCACTTTCGATTAACCGACGCTAATAATCGATTAACCTATCGGTTAATTCATAATTTTTTAATATAAAAAAAAAAAAAAAAAAAATTGTCTATTTACTCAATGAGCTCATGCCCAAACAAGGCGTGTCTATTTAGATGCTGAAATGTTAATGCTTTTTGTGTTAGAATTATGCCTTTATTTTTTGTTGGCTTTGCTGAAATTTATAAGTTTATTGCCACATTTTGATCAGGTAATCATTCCAAAATCATTCTGGCTCTTATATGGATGACAAGGAAATATATTTTTGAGAGCTTTATTTCCTGTTTATGTAAACATTACAACAACAACAATCTGTTATTTCTTTTGATTTTTTCACATTAGGCCTACTGTCTTTTGCAGCATAAAAACTTAAACAAAATATAGCCTATTTCGATTTGCTGCCAACAATTGAACAAAATTTGAACAAAATAGTTGCATGATGCAAAACACTGTGCAAAATCTGCAAGGAAACTCAAAAAACGTGTCCAAAAAAAAAAAAAAAAAAAAATTTTTTTTTTTTTTTTTTTTTTTTTTTTTAATATTAACTGATAGACCGACAGCAATAACCGAACAACGACGTTAGCGACGGTTAATCGATTAACGGTTAACCATTGACATCCCTAGCTGAAACCATGCTGTATTCAACTGCTAATGCCTACATAACAGAACATGATAAAAACTAACTCTTTTAGACAGAGAAAGCACACATTCTATTAGTTCTTTTGAGATATTTTGTGTTCACAAAGTCCTAGCAGAAAATAATCCTCTGCTCTTGAAAGATGAGCCAGAATCCTCAAAAAACCCCATTGGCAGAAGCTACCTACTGTATTGGATAAACTGTTGGCAGTGAATGTGTTAAGTAATGTTACCTGTGTGACACGTTGGGATGCTACTGGCTAATCATGCATGATGCCAATTGCCAAGCTCCCGAAGTCAGGTATGCAGGTGGCTATATGCATGGTTTCAGTTTCATGACCCAATAAGTAACAAAAAGAGGTGGTGTAAAGTTAAAAACAACATAATATATTTTATTTTATTTTTCAATCGTTCCTATCAGGAATAAATAAATGTCCCTCTGTATGTTTTTTTTATTATCGATGATGACTTTGTGTGTTGTGTACGGCTTGGGTTGTGTACCTGTGTTTGTAGGTGTCATTTTGATATGAATTTGGCTAAAACAGTTTGTGTTTGTTAGTTACAATTATGTTGACAGGAGAGCTGAGCAGTACCCTGTACTACGAAGCTATCTTAACAGACCCGCGATCTGTCACTTTGATCTGGTTTGACTGAACAGGATCAAAGCTATCTAGTTTAAGGATACTACGACGCTGGTTTTTTACTCGATAACTGAAGCTGGGATCTGCCTGTGCACGCGCACGTTTTTCGCTCGTGCACAGGCGCGCGTCCACGCGAAAGAGGTGCGCTAGCCAATCACATTATGAACAGCTGAGTTGATCCACGCCCACACCCATTTCCACATCCATTTCCTCGATCAATGAAAGCGCAGTGCATGATCAGAGTTTTAGCGGATATTTCATGTATCCGCGATTTAATGTCAGAATGAAAATCCGCGTTGGATAGTCTGCTGAAGGGCTGTCTAAAGCAGCAGCTTGTATTCACATCAGTCATTTGATTTACTTTGATCAGCGATTTCTGTCTGATACAGCTGCATTGATACAGCAGCAACAAATGTAAATGTGTAATCTCAGTCTATACATTTCCACAATCTGTAAGCCTATTTAGACCATAGATTTAGAAACGCATGCTCAATGAATAATGATCTCTATCACTCATGTGTGTGGTTGCACTGATCGAATAATTAATATATAAAATAGCCTAGTATAAAGCCTAATAGCCTACTATAAAAGAGAAAACTGCTGAACTGAATTGAGACGATGCGGGCATAGTTATCATTGATAAAAACTAGCCTATTTATGCTCATATATTGGCATACAGCCTACAGGACACAGTTCCAGCTGAAAGATGCAAGAATAGCCTGCATATTTAGTATTGGGGCTATCCCATATTTAGCCCATATCTATATTATATGTATAGGCTTTTCTGGCATGTAGGAGAATATCACCCTCACTCCATTTGAGGGTCCGTTCATGATATGCGCCGCGGTGATTAATAGTGATCATATTTCTCCACGCATCGTTGAGCTGTTAAGACATAAAGTGGTAAGTAGGCTTAATTTAATTATGTAGCCTACAGAGCCACGAATGTTTTGCTTGTTCTATTCTCAGTTGACTGCAATCTATTTTTCATATGACGATCTTATATGAATGGTGAGTGACTCCAGAGAGCCGATTATATGGGTCTCTCATGGATTTTGATCTTATCCTCTGAAGCTAACCTGGTCGCGACCAGGTTAGCTTTGCAGCGTCAGTTGCCATGGTGATTGAAAGTTAACTTGCTTTGTAGTACGGCTAAACCAGGTTTAAACTCAAACTTACTCAGATAAGGCATTAAACTAGCTTCGTAGTACAGGCTACAGGTGGTGACATGAAAGAGAATATACTGAATAATGACATCACAACAGTATAATCCTAATGTTGATTTAAAATGATATATTACTCTAAATATGGCTAAAAAAGGGGGAAAAAACCCCTTTTTTAGGTCCGACTCCCCTTGCTGGACCTCCCCTATTTCGGAACCCTGGTTACGGCCCTGCGTCATAGACGCTGGGTTAGCTGGCTCAGCCTGGCTGGGGGGCGTGGTCAGACTGGGGTAAATCCCCCGTTCTATCCATTCAGCAAAGTTAGAATTTAGCTGCTAGCGCGGCAGCCCAGGCTGACACGATCGCGATTTGAACATCTGAAGAGACGTCTTATGTTCTGCTTTAGAATCCCCAAACCTGTAGTGTAGAGCTGCAGCACCTTCCTTTGGTGAGTCAGCCCATTGAGATATATGGGTGGTTTTCCCCCACTTGCGCGCCAGCCGTATAACATTTTGTGGCCGTTCCCACACATGTCGACTGTCTCTATTCTACTCTATTCTATACAATGTACAAGTTTTCTCAATTAATTTACCATAACCCCTCCTTGCAATGTGATAAAAGTTTCCCTCACCGAATAATCTGCTGGTTACCCAATTTTAGCAACAGAATTTGATGGTCCTGGGGTGGCACGTCCGTGCGTAATGACGTTTCTGCGCTGCGCTGAGATTATAGTGCGCTCCAGCGCAGCGAGGTATAGCACCTATTAAGAGGTCCTTTTCAAAGCTATTAGTGCAAAGTAATTGCACACTGCTGACGATAGGATAATGCCATCTATCCCCACATTTTAGCACTGGAACGCCTGCTTTGGCATGTGGCGCGCTTATGCCCAGTACAATTATAACAGGCATAGGTAATGCTTTAGAATACAGCCCGCAAATAAGCATGTAACTACAGGGTAACAAGATCTGTACTTATAGGCTAATTACTGGGTACCACACTGTAGTTATAGTGTAACTACGGGGTACAAGGAGTGAATTTAGCCTGTAACTAGAGGGTAACAAGATCTGTACTGATAGGCTAATTACGGGGTAGGCCTACCACACTGTACTTATAGTGTAACTACGTGGTACAAGAAGTGAATTTACGGGTACCCGGTAATTAGCCTATAAGTACAGATCTTGTTACACTGTAGTTAGAGTCTAAATTCACTTCTTGTACCCCGTAGTTACACTATAAATACAGTGTGGTACCCCGTAATTAGCCTATAAACTTTAACATATCCTAAACTTAACTTAACTTAACTTTTAACTTTAAACAACTTTAACATTAGCCTAAAAACTTTCGTGTTGCGTGAAACAAGGGGCGAAGCGCAGTTCACGGATCATGGTGTTTGTAAATACATGGACACATGGCCTAATCTAGTTTTATTTGGCGTTTTCAAGGAAGATTTGGACTTTTGGGATTAATTATAAGGACTACCAGGAGGAGAGAACAACTAAGTTTATCGCTGCTGAGTTGGGTGAGTGTTTGTTAGCATTCATCTGCCGATCCGTTACGTTATGCAGAAATTGCGTAGATTTGGCTGCGGAATTGACGCAGCTGGCGGTGTGTTTTGAGGTTCACCGGTGACTAGTTGGAGTGGATCTGCATCTGATCTCCTCTCACCCTCTCAATCTGTAACGTTGCTATCAGGTTGTTTGTGTGTGAAACAGTGACTATTGTATCAGGCAGGCAGTCTGCGCCGCGGTGTTGAAGTTTCCAACGCTTAAAACTCTCGCATCGTATTAAATTGCAGGCGGCTTTTTTCTTCCTTGATCAACACAGCTGTGGTGACTGACAACACAGTGCAATCTCACTCTGTTCACATGCACGATGCTGCGATTGTTCTTGCTCAAAGTTTAGTGAAGCATTTAGTGATAGTTTAGGCTATGGATCGGATAGGATTCTGCTTCTTTTTCACGCCAGATATCCGATCCAGTTTGGCCGGATCGGCTCCGATACCGATACTGAGTATCGGATCGGACCATCCCGGATTTTAACACAAAAAACATCATTGAATGCAGCTTTAAAAGATTCTTAACTATCTGGGACCTGTTTCTGGCCTATACTTTGACGAGGTTAAAAGCGACAAGTGACTCGCCCAGCGGATTTCTCATGGAGCCCCTTACATAGGATCCCATGCACAACATCTCTTACAAGCACATAAGCACCTCACGCGGCTGGAGGCACCAGGTTGTAATATTTGGTCATGTCGATAATATATGTATGCATTTTCTTTCTTTTCTTCTCCTGTGTCTGAGTTTGTTCGTTTTTGTTTTGTTTTGTTTGTGTTCTAAAAAACGGAAAAATAAAATATTGAAAAAAGAAGTGTAGAAGGGTTGTTGTTGTTGTGAGCACTGCTGTCATATATTAGTCATCATCACAGATAGCGGCTCGTACATACAGATGTTTATTACACCTGCAACATACATTTTTACATGCAATTTATAAACACAATAATAAGAGCTGAGCACATTGTTGCAATGTATATTGGTTTCATCATATAACATTTTGCCCATGTTAAGTCCTCTAGCCTTACACGCTAATTGAAATGCTTGTCTTAGTTTGTGTTGCATCAGTGCGGCTTTGTTTGATCTGGGGGAAAAATCAAAGAGTATCAATTTAATTAGCCTCCATGTCATAGAGCCTGATGAGTGTACCCTTTGTACTTTGTTGCTTCTTTCAATTAAACATAGGGGGAACAAGGAGAGAGGAAGACAGAGACGCTCCTTGTTTTCATAGTTTAAGTAACACATCGCTGGGTCAGTAGATAATACTCTACTTCCTTTCTGTGTTTTCATGGTTTAACTAACACATTGCTGGGTCAGTAGATAATACTCTACTTCCTTTCTGTGTTTTCATGGTTTAACTAACACATTGCTGGGTCAGTAGATAATACTGTACTTCCTTTCTGTGTTTTCATGGTTTAACTAACACATTGCTGGGTCAGTAGATAATACTGTACTTCCTTTCTGTGTTTTCATAGTTTAACTAACACATTGCTGGGTCAGTAGATAATACTGTACTTCCTTTCTGTGTTTTCATAGTTTAACTAACACATTGCTGGGTCAGTAGATAATACTCTACTTCCTTTCTGTGTTTTCATAGTTTAACTAACACATTGCTGGGTCAGTAAATAATACTCTACTTCCTTTCTGTGTTTTCATAGTTTAACTAACACATCGCTGGGTCAGTAGATAATACTGTACTTCCTTTCTGTGTTTTCATAGTTTAACTAACACATTGCTGGGTCAGTAGATAATACTCTACTTCCTTTCTGTGTTTTCATAGTTTAACTAACACATTGCTGGGTCAGTAGATAATACTGTACTTCCTTTCTGTGTTTTCATAGTTTAAGTAACACATTGCTGGTTCAGTAGATAATACTCTACTTCCTTTCTGTGTTTTCATGGTTTAAGTAACACATTGCTGGGTCAGTAGATAATACTCTACTTCCTTTCTGTGTTTTCATAGTTTAAGTAACACATTGCTGGGTCAGTAGATAATACTGTACTTCCTTTCTGTGTTTTCATAGTTTAAGTAACACATTGCTGGTTCAGTAGATAATACTCTACTTCCTTTCTGTGTTTTCATGGTTTAAGTAACACATTGCTGGGTCAGTAGATAATACTCTACTTCCTTTCTGTGTTTTCATAGTTTAAGTAACACATTGCTGGGTCAGTAGATAATACTGTACTTCCTTTCTGTGTTTTCATAGTTTAAGTAACACATTGCTGGGTCAGTAGATAATACTCTACTTCCTTTCTGTGTTTTCATAGTTTAAGTATATTGCTGGGTCAGTAGATAATACTCTACTTCCTTTCTGTGTTTTCATAGTTTAAGTAACACATTGCTGGGTCAGTAAATAATACTATACTTCCTTTCTGTGTTTTCA